>NC_060138.1:845324622-845484622 GCF_021461385.2 Schistocerca piceifrons
AATTTGTACTCAATGTTGGTGAGGCTGCATGATAACACCAATAGTGATGGAGGGAAACAGCTTTGTGAATGTGAAGATGTGCCACCACTTCTGTCATCTGGACATGGGTTAAAAGTGGTAGTGGTAGTGAAGATCAGTACTCAAACTGTAGTCCCCCAGCACAATATACTTCAAAGGTCACTTGTCCACAAGGACTGTACTACAGTGACAGGGTAGCCAGGCAGCTACCAGTCCAGATTCAGACACGCATCCCGTCTGGTAGTTGAATGCCTTGAGGTGGTAATCACCCAGTAGACAACTCGGCAGTGTGAAGACGCCACATACTCTGTGTAGAATGTTCTGCTCACGCAGCTGACTGCAGTTCTGGAGCAGAGGTCCAGAGTAGGTGATGGGCTGCACGCAGTCTTAGTCTTGAAGTTTGAAGTTGGCACAGTGCCGTAGCTCGGCATCATGCACACACCTGGATACTGTCTGAGAACATCTGAGCACAATGAATGAGCATATCTGACTCAAGTGCTAACTATGCGAATCCAGCTGGCTAATGTTGTTCTCTTCTCTTCAGCATTTTAGCCCAGAAACCTTTTTAAGTTAGCGTCCCCATTCGTCACTATGGCCTGCTTTCCTCGTTCAATCAGTTCTTCATGCTGCTTTGCCATAGCTGAATGGTGTCTTAATTTTGCTTTTCAGAAGTGGTAGCAGATGTATTTCGCAGTGTTGGCATACTGAATAAGTACACTTGCACTCTGAATATATCTTCTTAAATCGTAATGTGTGGTCACCATAATCACAGCACCTCTTTTCCTATGACAGTTTTGCTTCATTGGTGCCAGGCAGTTCAATGCTCCAAACTAGATTGTGGTGCAGCAGTATTTTCCTGTAGCCATTTTGCTCAAATAAAAACAGTGAAATTCGGTACTTTGCTGTGCTAGAAGGTCATATCAGGAAAAAGTGACAAAATTGTGTTACTGATAGGTGTGGGTGATAGATATATTGCAAACTAGAAAATGTGTACAGTCCAGCAAGACAAGATTTTTAATAATGGAAAGTAGACATTGCGTTTTAGTCTTTGTGCCTAAAAGAGTTCATACTTTAACAAACCCTTCCTTTTTACAGAATATGGAACGTCGCCTAAGGGATCAAGCTGAACACATAATGCAGATGTTGCAAGTTTATGAAACACACAGAACGTATGTCCAAAGTTCTCCTGAGGTATGTAATTTATGATCAGAAAGTATTCTTTATTACATTGCTTTTCTGCCAAAGTGGAGAAAAATAGTTTAATATTGTGTAGACATAATTCACGCACCAAAACAAATTATTTTTTTTCCGATTGATATCCACATAGTGAATTTTGTAGTGGTAATTCATATTGAGAGCTGTGTAAAATGGCATACCAATCAGTAGGAACATGCAATGAGAATAATTAAATAGTTCAGACTTTACGGCAGTGTCCACATTTAAATGAGACTGAACAGATTAATCTAGTCAGTGAGTCCTTTTGACTGGCGGGCTACGAGTAGTTCAGAGAAGTGTGCTTCCTGTGGTATTTCCATTACTGCCATGGGAGCTGTTGAGCAGTCTTGAGTATGGTCATTTGACCAAGAAGGGGGGGGGGGGGGAGACAGGTATATAGCAGAGCCCTCTAATGGGTGAGTAAATCTGTTTTTCCGACTAGTGTGCTCCTTCCAGTTGTCGACAGTGCTGTTGCAAGAGATGATTGAAGTGTGAGAATGAAAGCTTGTAAGTTAAAAAGCTTCTGAAGAATGTACAAAAACTCCCATTAAGAACAAGAACATACTTTATGCATATAATATTTTTATACATGTTCACATGTATACATGGTTTAAGTGATAACTGTTCACAATGTACCACTGTGGTGTATGTGGAATAAAGATGAACAGTTTGATAAAGGGCACTTCTATCAAGGAGGGAAATAGCCACAAATTGACCAACAAAAGCAACCTAAGCTGCAGTGCTAGTGTGCCACACAAGATATGAGCTAAAATTGCCCACAAATATTAAGAACATGTTCTTGCACTTACAAAATGTGAAACAGACTTTCATGTAAATTTTGCCCCAAAATACTATGCATTATAATGGCATGAATTTAATAAGAAGTTTTGTATGTCTGGTACATTTTACTACAAAACTAATGTGCGTATAAGGGTTAAGTCTAGATCAAATTATAACCGCAATAAGTTTTTACATAATGTTTACAGAAGTCTCTTTTTTTATTTCATTACCCTCACAGGAAAGTTTTAATTGATAATAGTAATGAAACAGCCAACTAAGCTGGTGGCATAAGGGAATGAAAGGATATTGAAAATATCAAATTGTTCAGCTAGACTTCCCCTATACCACTGTGTATGTTGTAAACAATCATCTTTTACACCCTGTGTATGTAATTCAATGATATAACAATTTCATAGATGTGAGAGTACATTATGTAGTACAGATGTGTTCAAAACTGTTTCTCCTCATATTTCTGTGGTGGGTTGAATATACCTTACTCAAACTTTTATGCTTCTCTTAACATTGACATGCTTCAAGATGGGATACACTAGATTATGCACTGGCCTTTCTGAAGAAGTGAATGAATTATAGTGGAATCAGTCTCCGTATTGGGACATTTGCCAAAGTTTATTTAATTATGCTGACAATAAAATATTGATGCCTGAAATGATTTTTAATAGCAAAGAATTTACTATGTTCTAACTTACAGCCAATGCATAAAGAGCCTTAGAACTCATCTAGAACTCCTGTTCCAGAGCTAAAAATCTGCATTGCTTAATGAGACAAAACTAATTTGATAATTGTATCTAGGCGGTTAATAAATACACAGTAACACTGAATGGTAACAGTGGCCTCATAAAATGGCAAAATGAAAATAAATTATCAATATCGTAGCTTATCTAAAGTGAAATAGGTGTCTGACCCTATGTGTTGGGTTCAAGTAAGCAGTGCTGTCATGAGACTGTGCAGGCAAACTGTTGAAATCCTCACCATATTCAGCTGGAGCACCTCTGAGCCTCTGATGTGGTGTGAAAGCTCCACTTCTGGAAAGAACACTCCATGAATGTTGCCACTACAGGGCACACACATTTCCTCTCTTCACAGTCCATTTCTTTAATTGCTTCATTGATTTGATATTTACTCCAAAAACCAAGAATCAATGCGTAGGGTGGACTGGTGGCTCATATGCAGTCAGTCAATAAAGTGTCACAATATTGTAGCAACGTGTCTCAGGCCTTTGCATAATTAAAAACTAGTGGATGTGTGTTACCATATTGAGTCCCACTACCAGAAATTTAACAGGATTTATTCTTATAACTTTGTTAGTATCAACTAGTTGCAGTGTTTTCTTATGTTACAGTATATTGTTGATTATGATTGTAGGTGGAAGCATAATATTAAGGACATCTTTTATGCCACAATTCCCTCCTTCCTTACTAAATCAAATCAAATAGCTAGAAAAAATCTTGCTCAATTGAAAAGCACTTCTGGGTTGCTCTGCATTAGCTTTCTGAACATTTACCATTCAAGAGTGGTGCTACTGATTGGATAAAATTCTTTTTGATCACATCATCTAAAAAAAATGGAAACAGTGTTTGTTTCGCCTGAGTGGATTTTGGCATGCTACACTTACATCAAACCAGTATTGCTTCCTTTTTATAGTACTTAATGTTTGTACATAACTTGTATCTCATCACGTTTTAGTCTGTTCAGATGTATGCTTGTGTGTGTATGGGTCGCTGGTTTAATTTTTTACTTGGAGTTTTTTTTCCTTTTTTATGCCTATGTCTGTAAGTGCCCTTGACACTAGGAAGTCACTTTAATATTTTTATCTTATGACTCACTCTCTGTTATCAGGTGGGTTGTACTAATAGAACTTGTCATTACTTTCTTTTTACGAAAATGTTCACATTTAGTGCACGTTTTGATTCTTGTAGCATGTTTCACATGCCATACTTTGCGTATGTTTATTTTGACACTTCAAGTTTGCTACTTTGCATCATAGTTTAGGATGTCACTTCTTTCACCTGACAAGCAACTTAAATTTTTCTGTTTGACTTACTTCATGGTAGAAGCATATGTACTTATGTTTACTTCCTTTTATACAAAATGTCAGTGTTAGTTGTCAACTTGATTTAACACATTTTTTCATCATTTCTGTTCCTTTCTGTGTACATGTTCGTAAAAGTATAATATCGACTCTGACTGACTAGCATCTTTGCACTCTCAGGTTTATACTTGGAGCATACGAGATCTTTGTCACTTTTCCAACATTTGTGTTTCTTCCACCATACTGGTTACATGGGACTTGTTTTATGTGTCTATTGTGAACATTGGTTTTATCATTATGTCAAGTGTTTTGTCACTTTTTAACCTTAAGTAATATGTGCTCTGGCATGGTGTTCAGAAGAATGGAGGGATTTATACCACCATATGTTGTTGTTTTTATAATGTTTGGTACCATGTTGCCGTACATGATAAATTTGTTGTTAAGTGAATACAACTGCCCCACGTAAGTAATTATAAATTCTTATTTTTCTTTATGGTCAAATTTGTAAACTTCGTGTTTTGTGGGACTGATTGCTTCCAGACCACCTGATGATGACCAAATGTTGAAATTGAAATTGTGATGTAAGAACAATAAAAGTTTTGGTACAGCTAAAGCGGAATGATTACAGTCTCTCAACAGACACTGCAGGATACTTTATTATGACCCATAAAACATAAATACCTACCAGAATAGATGTAAACCATTAAACTTAGATTCCTTTATTTTTATATGCAAAATTGTGTATTAAATATTGCAGGATTACTTGAAAGTGGACAAATTAGAAAAATGAAATTTGTCATGTGTAAGTTACCATAGAAGCATCTAGAACTGACCTGCGGGTCTAGATTCAACCACTGTGTACCCTTGTGTTTATGCCAACACAATTAGCTACTAGCCACCACTGTTGGCTTCTAGCTGAGTAATAAGGTCTACCCTTTTACTTCGCAATGCAGCATGGAACATATTGTGTTGATGATTTCTAACTCTTTGTTGCCAACAACAAAAAAGTAGTGTGTCTAACTTTTCTCAGCTGAGCCCTTTCAAACTGCACTAAAATACAAAATAATCGTATTTCTAAGATTTT
This sequence comes from Schistocerca piceifrons, assembly GCF_021461385.2. Classification (NCBI taxonomy): domain Eukaryota; kingdom Metazoa; phylum Arthropoda; class Insecta; order Orthoptera; family Acrididae; genus Schistocerca; species Schistocerca piceifrons. The sequence goes on from NC_060138.1 coordinate 845,329,770, forward strand.
CAGCTTAGCAAAATACCACAACAAAAATATTTTTTCATGTTATTGAAAGTAGTCACAAATTGAAATGGTAATCCAGTACAGGATCAACCAGGCAGAACAGCTGTTCTGGCAGAACAGTTGCACTGGTTACTGATTTCGTTCTGCGACAAAAGCCATTGTTGTCATTAAGCCAAGACCAGGGAAGGGTGATTGCCTGAGCTCTTATCTTCCCTCTGTTTGGAGTATGGAAAGTGTGATCTTAGGTGTGAACAGTTACCTAAGGCTGGTGTGCTCCCCTCTGTGGGCCCCACGGAAGGAAGGAGTGCACCATTAGAGATGCTGTCAGTCATGGGGGATTCGCCCACAATGAGTACATAAACTCATCAACACAACCTCCATCTAATAAATGGAAATGGAATGGGGCCAGAGACACAGCGAATCTCCCAGTTGCACCTGGATACCTTACGATGTTGTGCGTAGGGGGAGGTCAGAACTTCCTACAGTGAACCAGTTCATTGTTTAGAAAGCTGTGATACAGTTGCAGGTGCATTAAAGTCTTGCACTTGCTTACTCAGTGCAACTTTGATTCTAGAGACACAGTGCTTTTCAAGCCCAAAAATGGCTTAAAGCTACATTCTTCCATGGATATGCTGTTTGTATAGAGGCTCATTGAACACTGGATTCTTCAGGTGGTGTCATATACACTCAGCTACGTGATGGTATGATAGAGGGAGACATGTGACGTTATCTCTCTGATCAGGCTGTAAACACAGTCGATCGGGCTTCGAAGAAGGTGTATGCAGAATTAGTGTCTACCTGCATCCGTTTCCTAGCATTCGAGCAAGTGGACCTTGGGCTATGAAGTCATCATCAGATCCTGCATACCGAACCCAATTTGTTGCTACCAATGACTGCGTATAACCACACTTGCATGTCCTGTAAAAACTTGGCCAAATGAGTAACTTGTGAAAGGGATGTTCATGAGGGAGATTGCAAACCTCCCTCTACCTGCTGCATCAGCTGCAGTGACGAATATGCTGCTTCATCCCGTGAACCTTGATTAGTGAGCTGCTCAGAAGATCCAGGTGAAGTAAAAGGTACCCATCAATGTTGCTCATTAAATGTTAGCTAGCCAAAAGCCTTGTATACCACTGTCTGGCAGTTACAGTACCGTTGTTATTACATCACGATCCATGAAAGATATGGCTGTGCAAACTTGTGACTTCCACGTCAGTGCTACAGTTGTGAAATCGTGTCGTGCTAAGGTGATGTCACTACCTCTGCCCACTACAGCTGGTCAACACACCATAAAACCTTCACCCACACTGTTGAAGTCACTTGTGACACGACCAGAAGAATGGAAATTCATAAAAGAATACTCCTGAAATGACTTTTAGTGCACCTCAAAGGCGTCTGGGTCCACATCTGACAAATGCGAAGGTACTAAGAAGTCGAAAACACAAAAGTTCTTCCCCTTCTTCCACTCGGAGGTCCTCTGCAACAGTGACACCGCACAACACCTCTGTGTGGCTGATCTACATTTCACAGGTGCTATTCACCAACAGATTCTGCAGCGTGGAGTCAGCTGACCTGACCCAAGGAGGTTACTGATACCTCTGAAGAAATAATGGAACAGGCTCCTCCAGCCTCAGAACCCTGTGGTAGTATGCAGCTGAAATCTGACAGGGTGATGGAACGCATGATTGATGGTCGGCTGGTATGGTAGCTTGAGTCTTAGAATTTGCTAACAAAATGCACAATGTGGATTTCATGAGCAGCGCTCTACAGTTGATCATCTTGTTCCCCTGTCAACCCATATTATGAAAAAGTTTCTGCTGCAGGTGCCAGACTGTAGCTGTATTTTTTGATTTGAAGAAGACTTGCGATATCTGTCGGCGGGTGGGCATTCTTTGAACAATGCACATGTGGGACTTCAGATTCTGGCTTCCCCATTATATCTGGGATTTTTTAAAAGACAGGTTTTCAAGGTACGTGTGAGTTCGGTTTTGTTGAACACTTTTATTTAGGATAACTAGGTGCCTCTGGCACTGTTGTGACTTACGGTGGTGGAAGAAGTTTCTTGCACTGTCCCTACGTCTCAGTTCTGTTGCTCTTCTCTTCGTTGAAACAGCACAAGTCTTGGAGCAGATGTTCAATAGAAAACTCCGTTGGTCCTGCCACATCTGTTATCTGGTAGCACACTGTACCTGATCTCTGAATATCTGCGTGTTTCAAACTGTACTTCTTGAGATGCAGATCAGAAAATCGTCCTTCGCTTGTACCGATCCCTTGTCCGATCAAAAATGGACTATGGTTGTCTCATTTACTCATTGGCATGACTGCCTATTTTATGCCATCTCAATGCAGTCCACCATCGACACATTTGACTGGCCATGGGAAGTTTCTACACTGTCCCAGTTATAAGTCTCTATCCACATGCTGCCAAACTACCACTGTCATACCGACTTAATCTTCTCCTTAGCAGACATGTGTACCATCTGTTCTCTATGCTCAACCACCCATCCTATGCGCACTTTCTTGATAACTTCCTGACTGCCAGTACATAGTAAGTGCAACATCTTTGCTGCCTCCTGTTTGGTTACTGCTTCAGAAGCTTAACCTCACATTATCTACCATGTTCCTGAAGGATGAGACCCCTTCATCACCTTGCTTTTTTGCAGAGGTTGGACTTTTCCAAGGAACGCTAATGTAAATTTGACTTAAATCGCTGAAAGATTCTCAAACTTTGCGCGCAACTTGCAGATAGCACCTTAGTCTACACTGATGGCTCTGAAACCGGCCATGGTGTTGGATGCACCTTTGCCATTAGCAATAAACATTTTAGATACTTTCTTCAATAACAGTGCACGATTTTTGACTGCAGTGCTTTCTGTCCTCTATCGGGCCACCCAGTACATCCGACAACTCAGGCTTCTCAATTGTGTATTATGTTCAGATTCAGTTAGTGCCCTCCAGAGCCTCTGTGTGCTATACACATATTACTCCTAGAAATTGTGCAAGATTCCAGTTGAGATATACTGAGACAGTGAATGAGAGTCGCATTAACTATCACCAAATAGAAAGAAATTTGCTGTAAATTTCTAGAACTATGATATTACTTAGAAATTTTGCGGAGTTGTGAACCATGCTTATTATATTTATCAGGACTAATTTATTAGTTCATTAATAACTGATAATATTGTGCATAGGCTGATAAAATTTTATATCAGGGTGTTAATGGAATATTTTCTATTAAATTTATGAGAATGAACCTTTATAATGTATGCACTTAACATTTTCCAATCCTAAAATCCCTTTTTAAAAAAAATTAAAAAATATTTAAATGCAAATAAATAACAAAATAATCCAGTATGGTGCTCAGTATCTACTGGAATGTGTGTGAATATTAGTTTGTGTCTGCTTTTAATATAGTAGAGAACTGGGTTGAGTTGACTGATGCTTAAAGTATGTTTCATCAGTGACTGCAGATGTTAACAGAAAGAAAATAACTGGAAGCAATCCCTTAGTTGAGAGTTATAAGATATTATTTTCAGTGAAAATGCAGCTCACTTTGTCTGTAAGTAGCATCAAAAATAGGAAAAAAAAAGTGGTTGACACTAGAGGGGTTGATGGTAATAAAATTACTGTGCGGCAGAAAACGCTAATTGAGAATACTGTGAACAAATGGAGATAGTCACAATGGGCAGCCCACTGTTGCCCATGGTTATGAATGTATATATGGCATACTTGCAGGAAGAAGCCCAGAATTCATCCAAATATAAACTTAGGTGCTTTTTCCATTCTGCAGATGGCATATTCATCTGGCCACATGGAAGAGGTAAACTCGGTGACTTCCTCATGCACCTATACCCTATACTCCCCAACATCAGATTTATTTACTCTATACTCACCAACATCAGATTCATTATGGAGACTGAAGCAGAGGAAGAGCATTGTTCTGAACATAGTGTCAAGTGAAGAGCAGATGGCATTTAAAGTTGCAGTGTATTTCAAAACAAACGCACACTGATATGTATTAGCGTGCAGACAGCTGCCATCAACTTGTGCAGAGGAATGTGCTGCCAAAATATTAGTACACAGTGTGTGTGTGGCAGATTAGTATGCTCTATGCCAACCACTACAGTGCAACCTGTGGAGATGGACGAAGTTATGGAGGAAGAGGCAGTCACTGCTTTTATATCACACACTGGTGTGCTATTAGGTAAACTCGCACATGTACTGAAAGAGCCCTGAGTAAGATCTGTCTTCTGCCAACCCAATATAACACGAGTGTAATTGAGGAGAGTAAAAGATGACACTTGTTTATGGAAGGTGCGGTATACCAGATTCTCTGCCAGTGAGGCAACACACGTTGTGCAAATAATGTGCACCATCGAAAATTGCAGTTGAGAACACTAATGACCCACTCAGTTGATGTATCCCGACAAATCAGCACTTGCATTACATTGTTTGTCTGAGGCAGTGGAAGACGGATGATCCTGGACTTCAGCACCAGTGTGGAAATACTGGGACAATGTCATTAGAGACCATCAAAGTATGTACCAGGAACACTCATCAACTGGGACTGCAACTGTAGTCCAGCAAGAACCAGCACTTGATCTAATTACAAATACACTCAGCAAACTCACTGAGCTGGTGGAGAGAGCAGATGGAGTACCCAAATCCACGATACCCAAGCCGGGGTGTCCTGCTGGGCATCGCCAACTGCAGAAGCAGATGCTCTTGCTTCTTAGCCACTGTCACGGGCTCTCAGGCATAGACTGCATACAGAGTAGCCCACAGGCAAAGTGGATACAAGACCTCCTGGGGTGATAAAATAGTGCGCCTGATAATAGGAAGAGGTCTGATCAAGAAATATTGTGCCTGTTGGACACAATGAACTGGCAGTACATGCGTGGACTTTTAAACTTCTTTTTTTATTTCACATTTTTTAGAAGTGTTTTCTCATATGCTTTGTTTACCAATGATGCTTTCCAGTTTTTGGGTAATTTTGTCATAAATTTTTGGACTGTCAGATAATACATACATAATATAAACGAACGTGCGTGTGTGCGTGTGTGTGTGTGTGTGTGTGTGTGTGTGTGTGTGGGGAGGGGGGGGGGGGGTTGTGCTCCACATCTCCTCCTATACCACTGGACTGATTTCACCTAGACTTGGTACATGTATCACTTCCTGTCTGGAAAGAACCACCCTTCCAGTCAAAGGTGTTAGGGTGGAGGTGGAAAACAAGTATAGCCCAAGATGCGGGAATAACCAAATTTTTCATCTAATATTTGAGAATGAGAGCACTTGGTGACTTGCAAAAAATTTTACACATAATTTCAAAACTTTACATAACTTTTCCACGCTGAAGGCTCCCACACAATGATTAAAGGAAAAAAGCGTTTCTCTTACCGCATTTTTGCTGATGGTACAGTAAAACTGCCGCATCAGGCACAATGCTGAACATACCCACAAAATTATATCGTTGCACAACACATAATTCAGGAGGTACAACTTAAATAAACGTTGAGCCATCGGAGGAGGTGGATAGAGAGTGTGATTTGGAGGAGGTAGACAGAGAGGAAGGGGGGTTTTTCGGAGGAGGTGGACAGGGAGGTAGGGGGGGGGGTTAATTGTTTATCATTTAGAAACAGCTGCCATTTTTGTTTCGGGCTGCAAGTGGGTTTTTGCATTTCAAGCATCTGCAGTTTTTTTAAATTATTCAGTAATGGATTGCCCCAGGCCTTTCAAATAAGAAGTCTTTAGTTCAACACACTGGACTATAAATTAAAACCATGGTTGCCTAGCTGAATGTATTCCTTGATATATTTTTAATGGCACAGTTAATGGTCACAGAATTTTAAAAAAATGCAATTTTTGAACAGTATTTTTCCAAAACACCAAAAAAAAGTATTTTCAAAAATGGATTTTTTGAATTTTTTCATTCTTTGCCCAGCAATATCTTTGTTAGGGAACAAAAAAAAAAAAAAAAAAAATCTGATATCATAACAGTATATTAAGTGTGTAATTTTCAGACTTCAGAATAAATTTCATCTTTGAGATTCAGTGGCAAGTTACCAAAAAAACACACACACAAAAAAAAAATTTCTTAATATCTGCAACATCTAGACTAGTGGAATAGAGTATATCAATTACATAATTTAAATGCATGAAAAAACACATGAAATTAAAGTATGAGTAGGTGTTGAAACAATCCTGTGTGTGTTGTCTGCCCCTTCCACCAACATCTGTTCACTCACACTCAGTTAACAATGTGCTCTTGAAGTGTGCTGTTTAATAATGGAGTCTCGATGTCCTGGTGTTTGTATTAATGAAGCTTGCCATAAAAGAGTGAATGGCGTGTTTCCTAAAGACTTCACTTTAATTGGGAGTACTCTGAAGAGGAATGTGTTGGTTTATTTAAGAGTTGTCTCAGAGGTCATCTCAGCTTGCAGATACCATGAAATTAAATTCTTTAATTTCAGCACATATTTGACCAGTCTTGCTTTGGACCCTTTTCAGAAACTTAAAATGCCTATTACAAAAGGTCTGAGAGAAATAATGTTTGATCAGTGTTCTAAAAATAAAATCCCTTTTATCAGTGTAATACTAGGAAAGTCATTGTGTCCAACACGTTATTCTAAAATCTTTGTCTTTAACAAAGAAAGGGTTGGTGATATTTAGATGAAGAGTTTTTCGACTCATCAGAGACTATAAAAAAGTGAACTTAGCTTGTGAAATCCTAGTATATGGCCTGCTACTAAAATTAGAAGACTCAGCACAGAAAATAATTTTTGCATTGAATGCAAAAATTGAGAAAGTGGCAACTGCTATCAAAAGCAAAGTTGCACTAAACCAAATGGGCACTAAACCAAATGGAAGTTCTAAAAATTCTCTGACAAAATATGATGGTTTGATGGAAAAGCTAAAAATTAAAGGTTGTATTTCAAGGAAAGAGGATAACGTTACAATTTGTTACCAAATTGTTGGAGTCGATCAAAAGTTAGTGATGAATTTAATATGTCAGAATGTTTGATTAAAATAACAATGCAATTAGTAAAAGAGCTGGGAATTTTACCTGCATTACAAAAGAAATATGTGTCTAATTTCATAAATGAAAAGATGTCCAAAAAGGTTATTAGGTTTTAAGAAGATGACAATAACCGACATCTGATTCCTGGCAAAAAAGATTTTCTGTGAAAGAAAATTGTACTAAGATTCAGACATAAAAGAGGTTAATATTGTGTAATTTAAATGAACTATTCACTGAATTCAAAAAAGAAAATCCTGACAATAAAATTGGGAGGTTAAAATTTTGCAAGTTGAGACTGTAATGGTGTATGGTTGCGGGGGCATCTGACACCTGTAATGTTTGCATTTGTTTCTATCACCATAATGTAAAGTTGATGATAGATGAGGCTAATCTTTTAGTTGACTATAAAGACCTTTTGGAAGTTGTGGTTCGCAATATTGATAGTTACAATTGTATGATCATGGAAAAATGTCAGGATTGTCCAAACAAGGTTTACTTGACATGTTGGAAGAATTGGAAGAAGACGATTTGCTGCTTGACAATATAAAATACAAACAATGGGTGACACAAGACAGAATGGAAATTGTGACAATTACAAAACCACAAGAAGAGTTTCATGAAGTGTTGGTAGCTAACCTTGAAAACCTGAAAATGTATCATTTTATTACCAAAACTCAGGGTAAATTTCTGAAAGAGAAAAGCAAGCCTTTTCAGTTGATGAATGCTTAGTTCTTAAGACTTCAGAGATGAAGTTTAAGGGCAGCAATGGGTAAACAAATGGACCACAGCTCATCCATTTGTTCTGTTATAAAGATCAAGATTAAGTGTCTCAGTTACTGTGTCATAAGTGATTACTTTGAACACAATGCTACAGCAGTGCTTGCTTTTCAACTGAAATTGACAAACTACGCAAAACAGCACCATCCTCCTTCCATAAAAAAAACTTATTACTTCCCTGGTGGTGCTGCAAATACACACACACTTCCTTTCACAAAGAAGATCGTGGACTTGATGCAGAATGGAACTTTTTTTTTTGCATCATGTCGTGGGAAGAATGTGTGAGATAGTGTCACATGTACAATGAAGCAAGCTGTCACGAAAGCTTGAAAGCTAGTCTGCAGCGGACCTGTGAGAACTGGATCTTGACACCTAAATAAATGTTTGAATTCTGTAAAGAACTGGGAAAATATAAGGAAATACAAGAGCTTTATGCCAGTTCCTTGGAGAAGATGTTGAACACTCGTTAGAAGATTAAAGGCACCCGATCTTTGCATTGTTTTATACCTCAGTCACACAACTCGTCCAAGTGTGAGTTCACATCAACATCCCATGACAGTGAACTTCCACAATGTGGAAAACTTGTACCACTGACAATTCAAAAAAAGAGGACATAGTGGTTTGTGTTTGTGGTGAACAGTGGTGGGTTGCCAAGTTGATAATATTGATTGTCAAAACAAAGATGTGCATGTTAAAATTTACCACCCACCAGGACCGAGGACCTTGTTTAAAAATGTGGAATAGTATCAAGTCTGGATGCTTGTTACAATGTACTGAAGAAGTTTTCTCCCATGGAATATACAGCTGTAACTGGGCGAACTTTTAACCTAACGACGAAACTGAGTGAAGGTATTCCTCTGTTGTTCAATAAGCAATGTGGTAAAAACAAATAAGATAAGAACAAGACAATGTAAGTAGTTGGTTTATTTTTTAAGAAAATTATCATAGATATATTTAAATTATGTAACTGATATGCTGTATTCATTAGCCCAGATATTGCAGATATTAAGAAACAAATTTTCGACTCGCACCGGTAATTTCTTTTCATAACTTCTCATTGAATCTCAAAGTGGAAATTTATACTAAAGTTTGATAACATAAAGTTTTATTAAGTGTGTAATTTTCAGATTTTTATCTGGTGCCCTAAACAAAGAAATTGCAGACCAGAGAATGAAAAAATTCAAAAACTCTGTTATTTAAAAAAGTATATCTTTTTAAGTGTAAGCTTCTCACCATTGGTACTTTATAAAAAGTAACTATATTGTGTAATGTAATAGCACAGAAAATATTACTGCTGAGCAATTATTCCTTCTTTGGAGAAATACTCTTCAAAAGTTGAGTTACTTTAATTTGCGACCAGTAATTTTGAGCCATTAGAAATATATTATGGAATACTTCCAGCTACGTGAGCTTGGTTTTACTTTATAGTCTATGTGGACTGAACTAAACGCTTCTTATCTAAACTAGGGCAACCCATTACTGAATAATTTAAAAACAGCAGATGATCGTAAATGTGAAAGAATGTTTGTGGCTGAAGCAAAAGTAGCTGCTGTTTCTAAATGATAACCAATGAAAAAATCTTAAAAATAGTTTTGAGTTAACCAAACGTGAGGGAATTCACACAACTAAGATCAATTTTTTTTCTGATATGGTCATGCAATCAGTGCTGGGACCACTTGTTATAGATTTATGGATTGCCATGTGCCAAAAAAAAAAAAGTTATCTGTGATAACTTGAAGTGCTAAAAGTGATTCAGGACAGGCACATCTAGTAAAATTCTTGTATTGTGTGTTTTTATAGATCATTTTGGTCCCAAAAATTCACTGTCATATAACCACAGTCACTTCCAATATTGTATTCCATGTATCTATCTGAAGAATTTTTCTTTTGGTTTTCACCCAGATGTATGTTAGACTGCCACTCCCCCTGTTCATATAAAACACCTTGTAGTGGGATTTCCTGTCATTTCAGTTTCTGTAACTCTTCGTGTGTACCTTCTACATCTTTACCAGAATGTGAACATGTTGAATAATTTCCACGGGAAAAAAAGGCAGCATGAAGGAATTCTCCAAATGGGATGCAAATGGGTAGTGCTCTACATGAAGAGATAAGAAAATGATTAATGTTTTAGAAATATTGGACAATTTATTCAAGAGAGAGAGCTTCACAAATTGAGCAAGTCAGATAAGGCTTTGGTCCACCTCTGCCCTAATATAATTCGTTATTCGATTTGGCATTGATTGATCATCGTTGGATGTTCTCATGAGGGATGTTGTGCCAAGTTATCTCCAATTGACATGTTAGATTGTCAAAATCTTGAGTTGGTTTGGAAGCCCCTGCCCATTAGCAAGCAAAAAGACAAGCAGTAGAAACCCATGCCATGTGTGAGTTGGCACTATCTTGCTGAAGTGTAAGCCCTGGCTGGCTTGCAATGAAGAGCAACAAAACAGTGTGTAGAATATTGTAAATATTCCAAGAGTGCTGCTGATGAGAACCAAAGTGGTCCTGCTATGAAAAGAAATGACCCCCCGGACCATCATTTCTGGTTGTCAGCCCATATTATATATATTTAGAACAAGTCTTGCTGTTGTGCCTGAAGTCTCAACGGGGTCTGCTATGTATCCTCCATAATTTATTTTTCTGCAACAAGCTATAGATACGAAATTTCTTTCTATTCTGTTTCTCTGTAACAAAATATGTTCTGCTTCTAATGCTATTTGATCACCTTTGTCACATCTCATTTGATCTTACTTAATTCCTCTTCCAACTCATTTAACATATCTTATGATCCTGTTGAAATTTATTGTTTCTAAGTAAAAATTAGGAAAAGCTTTGGGGTTTTTAAGGGTAACATTGTTGTCTATTATCAAAGATTTGTGTAGCAAGGTGAAGGTGTAGTAGTAACTGGCCAAGCTTCATGGACACAGCTGTTGCCCATACTCAGTCAACTATTCTCAATATTCTTCCTCTTGCATTCAATTACTGGATCTTGCACATCTGCTGTGGCCTGACTCACTTTGTAAGGCATGTGAACATTGTTGCCCGTTCTTTGTATGGAAGTTAAAACTTGCGTAGCCTGTACAAAAACAGTTTTTTTCCCCTTCTTTGACTGAATTCACTATGGGGTGCTACTGCAACTGTATTCCTAATCCATAGAAATCCTATGGGAGGTGGCTAGACAGGGATCTTTCTCCCTCAGTAAATATATAAGTGTTTGTTATCTATAGAGTGAGTGTGAGACCACTTACAAGTATGATACCTCAGCTCTGCAATCGGATTTTTTGTGGACATCTCCTTGTTTTACTTCTGTCCTTCCTTTATGAAGTGAGTGATGTAATAGATGCTGAATAGCTTCTCAGATAATTTTATATGAAGAGAATGGTGCCCTCACTGAAATATTTAAAGTGATATCATTTTCATTGTTGCTTTTAATAGTGTTTCCTCCAGTGTGAAAAGCCCTGTTAAGTTTCCTTTGTAAGTGGGTGATATTTATTCTTCTGCTCTTTCTCTAACCTTGTGACCACAACTTATAAACTTCAGCTGACACTCAAGAGGTTGGCACAAAACTTCAGTTTTAAATTTTATGCAAACACCCCTTCTGGTCATGTTTCTTAACCCTTTATTTTGATGCAAGGTTTCTACAAAAATATGTACCCATTTTCATAGTATACTTTGCACACTTGGCTTCATGTTATGGACTAAATAATTAATTATGAAATATTATCTATTGTAATAAATAAAATGATCATTCAATAATTACCATGCAAAAGACAATAACAGTACCACGTGGACTGTGGTGAACCATGTATTCTGGTGGTCATGAACTGCTGTGCGCTGTTGATGTTTTCATAGTGATGCCTGCAGTTGACAGCACTTGCACATGATGGAAGGGCTGAACATCTGCCCTAAGTTACCACTGGGGAAAAATATTTCTGTTGCAGCTAACACACAGTAAAAGTTGACGTGCACAGTTATAGTCAGAGATTCTGAATGCGTAACATACCTGACTGGCATGTAAGGGACATAAATTAGCTTTTAAGAATTTGAAGAGGCGTTAAATTTTGTGAGACTCACTTGGTTGTCACATGTAAGAGTATTTACAGTAACAGTGATGAGACCGCTGAAAAACATTTAAGTGTCTCATTGCTAAAAAAATAGCGAAGTATTGGTGGTGGTAACACCCAGTCCTCGAGTAAGGAAAATCTCCAACCCAGCCGGGATTCGACCCTGTGCCCCTCACATGACATTCAGCCGTGCTGATCACTCATCTGTGGAAATTTATAAATGTGCCACAAATCTAGATATTGTGTGATTCTACCAGACAGGCAAATATAGACCCACAATGGAGTCCTTTGCAAGATTTGTTAGGTGCTGAGAACACTGGCTCAAAAGAGTGCTCAGCATCTCCTTGTCCTTCGGTGATCTCTCGACATCCGATACTGTTTCTGCCCCTTATATATCCTACCAGGCCTACTGACAACAATAGCTCACTGTGGTAGCTGTTCAATCTGTTGCAGAGAATTGAGAGTCTAACCACTTGCATATCTGCTGGTGGATTGGGTGTGTTTGCGGGTGCAGCTGCCACCTGAGTGCTTAACGTTTTTTGTCAGGTGCTTCATTTACCTGTAAAATGTCTCCTATTTCTGTATGTGAACTTTGCTTTTGTCTCCAAATTTTTTGCTCTACCCCCTAACTTGCATTTCAAAGAAGAGTCAACAGTTCGAAGAGTAAACACCTTTCATGAGCCAAATTGGCAATATGTGTTGAGCAGACACAGATGTTTGCAACTGAAAAAGAATCTGCACATTTATAAGCATTTATCAATTTTGGTTTCTTCTCATTGATCTTAGGAGTAACATGATATTTAATTTCTAACTTTTTTCAATATCTTTAGTGGTTAACACAGGAGTTCCCTGTCCAATATACTGATAATGGTAGCATAACTCTACACTTAATCATCAGTTATGGATGATGCTGTGATATACAGAGAAGTCTCAATGCTGGAAAACTGCAGCAGAATACAGGAAGACTTGTGGAGGATCGATGCTTGGTGCAGGGATTGGCAGTTGACCCTCAACATATATAAATGTAATATATTTTGCTGCACAAATAGGCAGATATACTCATTATTCTATGATTACATGATTTCCAACAGACAGTGGATGCAGGTGCATCCATTAAGCAACTTTGTAGTCACTCAAAAATGCAATGACAGCACAGTAAATTATGGCTGGCAGTTGAGCGGTGGCAGCATTTGCTGTGACATCAGTGTTACATCTTGTAACTGCGCACACCCCATGTCCTATTGACTGCGTATTAAGTAAGAAATTCTGTTGGATGGTGGTTTAATATGGTGGTAAATTTTAATAAATGTAAGGATGGTGATAGTTCAACGAAGTTTTGAGTGTCACGTAACATTGGCATTGTGGCTGACAGAAAGGTTAGCTCGTAAAACAAAATTTTGCCCCTACTCCAGCTTGCCTGAGTTTTAAACTTTTTCAGGCTGCTGTATAAACTTTTTCAGGCTGCTGTATAAACTTATAATTAATTATTAATTGTAGAAAATTGGTGCATTTTGCCATGAATTTGTTTGCTCATCGCAAATGCTATGGAGATTCTGAATAAACTCAAATAACTTGCAATAAAAGAGAAGTGCTGTGTATTATGGAGAAGCTTACTCTTAAAACCTCAAAATTGATTGTTTCAATAAGGATTGAATGCCATACTGACTCGCCCCATATAAGTCTCAAAATCACTATGGCAGTAAAATCTGAGAAACTTTTTTATGCATCATTTGCTATTTTTCTGTTGTATGTGTGAATTCGTTTGAATTTACATTCTGCAATCCTGTTGATTACATTTTCACTTTGGCTCACAATAAGTAGAACTCTGTCAACCCTTATGGTAGTTCCTGTAAGAAAATAATTTTCAACGTCCTCATGCTGTTTGAAGACTGTTCTTACTATCAGTTGATTCTTTCTCCTCTTTAAACAGCTCTGGATTCCCCACTGTCCCAGATACACACTTCCTAATTCACAGTGTCAATGGCTGCAAGATTATCCTACAAACAATATTATGAACATAGTTTGCATTTGGATATTTCTGCTGCATTTCATGATGTGCAGTTGACTGGAGGCTACTAAATGTTGCCGTTACAACCTTCACAAGATAATCTGATAACCTACATATCCATGTACTGAACTGTACTGCTGTGGCCACCATTGTTTCTCAACAAATGTCTCAAGCTCTGGTCTCTCATTGTCACAATACAGCACCAAACAAATGACACATTACTTTCAAAGAATGTAAATTGCAGCAACAATTCTGATTGGCTGGTTTGTCAACAGCACTCAGAACTTGGTTGATGTAGAGTTGAATAGAAGCGAGTATGATGCATCTATTTGGCTTGTAAGTATTAATGGTGTAGAAAAACTTTTTTAAAAAATAGTTGTAAATACCTTTTAGTACTATATTTGTATGTTATTGCCGTGGAACATTGGAATATTCATTAATGAAGCTTGCATGCATGCATGCAAGCACATTGGGAAGCAGCCAGAACAATTCACAACTGAAACAATGAGGCTTTATAGACTAGTGCATGTACTTCTAGTATTGCTTCGAACATGAACTGTATTTTCTTCTAATGAGAATTTTAGAAAGAAACATTTAAAATAAAGTATGAAAATTGTTGCAGACCACTGATGATGCTTTGACAAAATGCAAAGCAAACTGCATCTGGGGCAAGAATAAGGCAAGTAATAACAATTGCATATAGACTGTCTTTTTTTTCCTTTACCAACATGATTACATTCAAAAAAGATTATATTTGAGAAATTACATCATAGACGGGATGCCACATAGTCCTCAAAAGCTGCTGATTGTTATATCACTGTATTCGGGGTAGTGTGTTAGTGGTCTGATTTAATTTTTTAGTTTCACAGGATTTGATTCACCATTATTTTGCTTCCTCATTTTTAATAAAATGCAATTTGTGTTCTTTATATTGATATTTGAAATATTTTTAGTTTACTGTACATAGAACTGGATTCATTATTTTTCTTTAATTTGCATCATATGTTTATTGATTCGTCTTGTTGTTGAAGTCCATTAATACAAATATTGTGTATTATTATTATTATTATTATTATTATTAGCATCATGGCATATGAAAAGTTATGTTAGCAATGTGTTTCCATGTGTTTGTATCTTTGTATACTATGTCATATAAATTAAAAATTTGGTATCTTATTTTTAATATATTAGGTTGGTGTATAAGTTCTTAGCATTTCTGTTTTGCATGTTGGTGTTCCAGTTGATATGGGTTTATTGATAGATTCTCATTTTTATTTGTAGTACAGTGTTGCTATTTGAGTTCACATACTGTCCTTTTGTCATTTGGAGATAGTAAGTGGAGCTGTGGACATTAGAAATGTTTCAAGTGGAGAAATTAGAACATTTCCCACTTACTCTTCTCTTCGAGTCCGATAGAGAGGTGACAGCTTAGGAGGCAGTCAGAAACATTTGCGTCATGATGGTACCCGTGGTCTAGGGGTAGCGTCTTTGATTCATAATCAAAACGTCTTCGGTCCCGGGTTTGATCCCCGCCACTGCCTAAATTTTGGTAAATAATCAGCATTGGTGGCCAAAGACTTCCGGCATAAGAAGTCAGCCTCATTCTGCCAACGACCTTGTCAAAGAGGGCGGAGGAGCGGATAGAGGTTCAGGGCACTCTCTTTTCCTAGGGGTGGGAAATTACCCCTAAAGGCGGAAGAATCAGCAATGATCAACGACATGAGGATGCAGAAGGCAACGGAAACCACTGCATTAAAGACACGTAACGTGTATCCACAGGACATGTGGCCTGTATTTGAAGAAGTGTCATGATGATCTCTCCATTGGCAAAAGATTCCGGAATAGTCCCCCATTCGGATCTCTGGGAGGGGACTGCCAGGGGGGAGGTTACCATTAGAAAAAGACTGAATAATCAACGAAAGGATAACGTTCTACGTGTCGGGGCGTGGAATGTCAGAAGCTTGAACGTGGTAGGGAAACTAGAAAATCTGAAAAGGGAAATGCAAAGGCTCAATCTAGATATAGTAGGGGTCAGTGAAGTGAAGTGGAAGGAAGACAAGGATTTCTGGTCAGATGAGTATCTTGTAATATCAACAGCAGCAGAAAATGGTATAACAGGTGTAGGATTCGTTATGAATAGGAAGGCAGGGCAGAGGGTGTGTTACTGTGAACAGTTCAGTGACCGGGTTGTTCTAATCAGAATCGACAGCAGACCAACACCTACAACGATAGTTCAGGTATACATGCCGACGTCGCAAGCTGAAGATGAACAGATAGAGAAAGTGTATGAGGGTATTGAAAGGGTAATGCAGTATGTAAAGGGGGATGAAAATCTAATAGTCATGGGCGACTGGAATGCAGTTGTAGGGGAAGTAGTAGAAGAAAAGGTTACAGGAGAATATGGGCTTGGGACAAGGAATGAAAGAGGAGAAAGACTAATTGAGTTCTGTAACAAGTTTCAGCTAGTAATAGCGAATACCCTGTTCAAGAATCACAAGAGGAGGAGGTATACTTGGAAAAGGTTGGGAGATACAGGAAGATTTCAATTAGATTACATCATGGTCAGACAGAGATTTCGAAATCAGATACTGGCTTGTAAGGCGTACCCAGGAGCAGATATAGACTCAGATCACAATATAGTAGTGATGAAGAGAAGGCTGAAGTTCAAGACTTTATTCAGAAACAATCAATACGCAAAAAAAATGAGATATGGAAATATTAAGGAATGACGAGATCGCTTGAAGTTCTCTAAGGCTATAGATACAGCAATAAGGAATAGCGCAGTAGGCAGTACAGTTGAAGAGGAATGGACATCTCTAAAAAGGGCCATCACAGAAGTTGGGAAGGAAAACATAGGTACAAAGAAGGTAGCTGCGATGAAACCATGGGTAACAGAAGAAATACTTCAGTTGATTGATGAGAGGAGGAAGTACAAACATGTTCCAGGAAAATCAGGAATACAGAAATACAAGTCGCTGAGGAATGAAATAAATAGGAAGTGCAGGGAAGCTAAGATGAAATGGCTGCAGAAAAAATGTGAAGACATCGAAAAAGATATGATTGTCGGAAGGACAGACTCAGCATACACGAAAGTCAAAACAACCTTTGGTGACATTAAAAGCAACGGTGGTAACATTAAGAGTGCAACGGGAATTCCACTGTTAAATGCAGAGGAGAGAGCAGATAGGTGGAAAGAATACATTGAAAGCCTCTATGAGGGTGAAGATTTGTCTGATGTGATAGAAGAAGAAACAGGAGTCGATTTAGAAGAGATTGGGGATCCAGTATTAGAATCGAAATTTAAAAGAGCTTTGGAGGACTTACGGTCAAATAAGGCAGAAGGGATCAAGAATAATATACAGAAGAATGGAAAAGAAAATTGAGAATGCGCTAGGTGACTATCAGTTTGGTTTTAGGAACAGTAAAGGGACGAGAGAGGCAATTCTGACGTTATGGCTAATAATGGAAGCAAGGCTAAAGAAAAATCAAGACACTTTCATAGGATTTGTCGACATGGAAAAAGCGTTCGACAATATGAAATGGTGCAAGCTGTTAGAGATTCTGAAAAAAGTAGGGGTAAGCTATAGGGAAGAGACGGGTCATATACAATATGTACAACAACCAAGAGGGAATAATAAGAGTGGACGATCAAGAACGAATAGCTCGTATTAAGAAGGGTGTAAGACAAGGCTGTAGCCTTTCGCTCCTACTCTTCAATCTGTACATCGAGGAAGCAATGATGGAAATGAAAGAAAGGTTCAGGAGTGGAATTAAAATACAAGGTGAAAGGATATCAATGATATGATTCGCTGATGACATTGCTATCCTGAGTGAAAGTGAAGAAGAATTAAATGATCTGCTGAATGGAATGAACAGTATAATGTAATGAGTACACAGTATGGTTTGAGAGTAAATCGGAGAAAGACGAAGGTAATGGGAAGTAGTAGAAATGAGAACAGCGAGAAACTTATCAGGATTGTTGGTCACGAAGTCAATGAAGTTAAGGAATTCTGCTACCTAGGCAGTAAAATAACCAATGACGGACGGAGCAAGGAGGACATCAAAAGCAGATTCGCTATGGCAAAAAAGGCATTTCTGGCCAAGAGAAGTCTACTAATATCAAATACCGGCCTTAATTTGAGGAATAAATTTCTGAGGATGTACGTCTGGAGTACAGCATTGTATGGTAGTGAAACATGGGCTGTGAGAAAACCGGAACAGAAGAGAATCGAAGCATTTGAGATGTGTTGCTATAGACGAATATTGAAAATTAGGTGGACTGATAAGGTAAGGAATGAGGAGGTTCTACGCAGAATCGGAGAGGAAAGGAATATGTGGAAAACACTGATAAGGAGAAGGGACAGGATGATAGGACAGCTGCTAAGACATGAGGGAATGACTTCCATGGTACTAGAGGGAGCTGTAGAGGGCAAAAACTGTAGAGGAAGGCAGAGATTGGAATACGTCAAGCAAATAATTGAAGACGTAGGTTGCAAGTGCTACTCTGAGATGAAGAGGTTAGCACAGGAAAGGAATTCGTGGCGGGCCGCATCAAACCAGTCAGTAGACTGATTGGGGGGGGGGGGGGGGAGGGGGGGAATGGGGATAATGCCATTGAGCATGACTTCCTCATTTTGAGCGAGGGGGATCGTTTTCACATAAGTGACATTCCACATTCAGGAAGACGTACAGGATTTGTTGAAGATTGTTTAAACATGTTAGTCCATAATAATACACATCAGTGTACTTGAAAAGTGGCAAATGTGATGACCTGTGATCATTCCACCACTGTGCAACATTTGCATGTGCTGGGGAAGGTTCAAAAATTATGGTTATGGGTACCACATGCTCTAAGCCAAAATTACAAAAATCAGTAGGTGACCATACGCGCACCTTGCTTCCTCATCATCAATTGGCTTGTGAACACCACCAACCATTCCTATCCTGTATTGTTACTATTGACAAGAAACGCGAGGGATTTGAAAAATATGCCTCCCTGGCATGTGAATATCTTTTGTGTTGCTATAGGCAACTACGGACGCTGTGTTTTATTTTATTCCGTGTATTGAGCTTTGTGTGTGTAATTCGTGTAGCTTCCTTAATGTATTAATAAATTGTTCCAATCAGAAACTGCCCGTACATTAGTCTACTAACAGGATTATAAATCAGCGTAATATTCTAAAAAATTACGAGATTACCGGCTCAGGAAAATTAGCAGCAGCGCGCGGTAATTTGGAACGACGTAATCGCTAAAATCATGGTGCCAGTAAATACCAATTCATTGCCTACGATTGAAAAGCTGATGGGAAGAGGAAACTACAGTACCTGGCAGTTCACTATGTGAACATATTTAGAACACGAGCAATTTGGGGGGGGGTCAGTGGTGAAGTACAGGATGGAACTAAAATTTGTACAGCAAGAGTCAAAATTATGCTCTCTGTCCATCCGTTTATATATGTTTACTTGCAAGATACATCTACAGCAAAAGAAGCGTGGGACAAGCTAAAGAAAGTCTACGAAGATTCTGGTCTCTTCAGAAGGGTAGGGTTATTAAAAATGTTACTGTCAACCAGACTGGAGAATTGTTTGTCAGTAGAATAATATGTGTCAAAGATAATTTCCACGTCACAAAAATTAAATGGCTTGAATTTTGAAGTTAAAGAACAATGGATTGGGTGAATTCTGCTTGCAGGATTACCAGATGAATATAAGCCTATGGTTATGAGCATAGAAAATTCAAATGTGCTGATCACGGGAGACTCCATTAAAATAAATTACTGCAAGAAATAAACGATGAAGCTTGTAATAAACAATCGATTAGTGATGCTGCTCTGCGAATCGACAAGGAAGAAAGCGATGTAATACTCAGAAAGGGTCCCAGGTGCTATTATTGCAACAAGTGCAGGCATCTGGCTAAAAACTGTTGCAGCAAGAAGAAAAACAATGAAAAATCTTCGACCAAGACAGCCAGCTACCAGACATTTCTCACAACAGTAGCTGCAGGTAGAGATACACAGACAGAATGGTACGCAGACTCGGGCACATCAGCGCATGAATCTAAATGTCCTTGTAATGAAAGTAGTGTTGAAGCATTGACAGGCTCACAAGTTTTAATAGCAAATAATGAAAACTCACCCCTAAAAAGTGTAGGATCTTCATTTGTAGATGTTCTTACTGGTGACAAGAAAGCTAGAATCAAAGTAGAGGATATTCTATATTAACCTCAGCTAAGCACAAATCTACTGTCTGTCAGTAAAATAGTAGAAAAAGGTCATTCAATTTTATTTGACAAACAAGGTTGTCATATTTACGATGCATGGTTGCTAATGCGTCATTAGCAAACGGAATGTACCGACTAGACCAACCATATGATCGAATTTTTGAGGCAAAATCCATATTGCAGGCAAATAGTGCAGACTTCTGGCATAAAAGGCTAGGTCATCTACATTCTGAAGCTATGGATGCACTTTGTAAAGGCCTGGCTAGTGGAATTTCATACAAGGGAGCAATAAATACACCCTGTGCAATTTGCTTAGATGGAAAACAAACAGGACCACCTTTTCCACAATGTAGCTCAAGAGTCACAGAAATTCTCGAGGTAGTTCACTCAGATTTGTGTGGGCCGATGGAAACTAGATCAGTTGGAGGAGCCAAATACTTCCTCACTCTAATTTATGATTATTCCAGGAAAGTATTTGTATATTTCCTCAGAAATAAAAATAAAGTAGCACAACCGATACGAGACTTCAAAAATCTAGTAGAAAGCAAACTGGAAAAATGATCTGCACTCTATGCACCAATAATCGTACAGAATATGCAAATGATAATCTGATAAAATTTTTCAGAAAGGAAGGAATCCAACATCAGACTACAGCGCCATATACACCAGAACAAAACAGAGTGGCTGAGTGTTACAACCGTTCAACAGTAGAAAAAGCAAGATGCCTGCTCTTTGAAGAAAATTTGCCAAATAAATTCTGGGCAGAAGCAGTCTCCACTGCAGTTTATTTAATTAAGAGGTCCTCGACTGATGCACTAAAGAACAAGACCCCTGAGAAAGATTGGACAAACAAGAAGCTGAATAGTAAGCGTCTTAGAATATTTGGAAGTAAGGCATATGCTCACATTCCAAGAGCCAACAGAGGAAAATGGACAAAAGAAGTGTTGAGTGTATTTTAGAAGGATACTGTGAAGATTCAAAAGCATACAGACTTTTTGAACCTAACTGTCAGAGAATCATAAAAACGAGAGATCTGATTTTTGATGATGATACTTCAAAACAGTGTAAAGAGGGAACTAAGTCAAAGGAACCAAGTCGACTGTTTCTCCCACTGAAAGAGAAAAAGCAAGATGAAGTAACTGCAACTGAATTAGAAGAAATTGAACCTGAACCTGAGAGTGTAACATCAAGTAGTAGTTCAGTGAATACTAGCAGCAATGACGAAACAAGTCCAGACGATCCAATAAATGATAATGAGCAACTGCAGCAAATACGAAGGTCATCGAGAATTCCAAAACCAGAGAAACTGCATGACTTTGAAAACTTATCAGTCTAAACAGTCAACTGACTGCAATCCTTTGACATTGGAAGAAGCGATGATGTCAGACAATACTGAAAACTGGCTGAAGACAATACAAGAGGAGTTACAATCTCACAAAGAGAACCACACATGGAATCTGCTGATTTACCTACAGATAAAAAGCCATTAAAAGCAAAATGGGTATTTAAAAGAAACAAAGATATGAAAGGTCTCATTGTATGCTCTAAAGCACGGCTAGCGATAAAAGGTTGTGCTCAGAAGCGAGGCCTGGACTATGATGAAACATATGTGCCAGTCATAAATATAACTCATTAAGATATTTATTTGCTATGGCTGCTAAGTATGATCTTGACATTGATCACTTAGATGTTGTCACAGCTTTCTTACAAGTTGACTTACATGAAAAGATTTATGTGAAAGTTCCAGAAGTAGATCCAGTTACAAAGGCAGTGAAAGATAATGGTGTAAAAAGACTGAAGAAGGCAGTATATGGATTGAAACAAGGTGTTCGCTGATGGAACATGAAATTAGGTGGCACATTATTGAATCTAAACTTCAAAAGGTCAACAGCTGATCCTTGTGTTTATTATAAAAATCAAGGTTCAGACATTTTAATAGTTGCTGTTTATGTGGATGATATGTTCATTTTTAGTAACAATTCACAAGACAGATGCTTTTAAAAACAAATTCAGAGAAAAATTTAAGCTGAAAGATCTTGGTGAAGTTACAAACTGTTTAGGCATCCGAATTACTAGGAACTGCAAAGAAGGTTATTTGTGGATGAATCAGACACACGATATGGAACAAATTCTCTACAGATTTAATATGAAAGATTGTAACCCAATATGTACAACACTGGACAGTAATCAGATGCTCACTCATGATGTGTGTCCGAAAACAGAACAAGAGCAAGAAACTATGAATAGATAGTTTAATGTATGTACAATTAGTAACAACGCCGGACCAAGCCTTTCCAATAGGAATTGTTAGCTGTTTTTGTAATAATCCAGGCATACTGCACTGGCAAGCAGTCAAGAGTCTTCAGATATCTAAAAGGTACTAAAGATATGAAACTTCTGTTTTCTAAATCAGAGGACTGCCGCATAGTAGGTTACTGTGATGCAGATTGGGCCAGAGATTCTGAAGACAGGAAGTCAACAACTGGGTATCTCTTTAAATCTCAGGAGCAGTGATATCTTGGCAGTGTAAGAAACAGCCAACAGTGGTCTTATCTACAACTGAGGCAGGATATATGGCTCTGACCTCAGCATGTCAAGAGGCTCTATGGCTTCAAAGACTATGCAATGAAATACCACCAGATCCCAAAAAAGACCCTGTCAAACTATCATGTGACAACAGGGCAGCAATTGACCTGTTTGAGACTAGCGGCTATAAGAGTCAAACAAGGCATAATTCTAGTGGGGGTGTGGGATTTTAGAATCTACGCCTCCGTGCTGTGTGAATATCTTTTGTTTTGCTATGGCCAATTACGGACGCTGTGTTTTATTTTATTCTGTGTATTGAGCTTTATGTGTATAACTCGTGTAGCTTACTGAATGTATCAATAAATTGTTCCAATCAGAAACTGTCCATAAATTACTCTGCTAACAAAATGGTACCTTTAATGTAAGGAAAAGAAAGGAATGGTTGAGCCCAAACAAAGCAGCAACTCCCTGTACAAAGACATGCACGCATGTACAGCAGATAATGTTATGTATCTGGCACAACAGTGACAATATGCTGTACTACGAACTGCTTCTCTGAGGTGTAACTGTGACTGCTGAAATTTAGTGTCAACAACTGAAATGTCTTGTAGATGCAATCCAAGAACAACCACCAGGAGGACTGTGCAAAGTGGTGCTACTCCACGATAATGCCTGCCTGCATTCTAATAGACTGACAAAAAAACACTTTACAGAAGTTGGGCTGCGGTGTAATTCCATGCCCAATTTACTCACTTGATCTTGAGCCCTCAGATTTTCATCTTTTCCGCTCTATCAAACAAGTTTCAAGGAACTTCGTTTCTGGATGAAAATGTGCTCTGAACATGGCTTGATGAGTTCTTCGCCTGATACCAAAGTGATTTCCACAGTTGCAGAATTGAGAAGTTACCCCAGTATCAGCAGACTGTTGTAAATAGTGAAGGAGAATATATTGATGATGACTGTTAAGTCTCTTTTATTGGTTCTGCTGTGTTTATTAAACCAATAGAAAATGCTACAAACTTATTCACCAACCTAATAGTTTTGTCATTTAATCATTTGGTACTTTCAACTGCGCTCACATCTGTTCTAAAATAGCAGAGGTCTGTATGATCAGTGTTTTACACACACATTCTTTTGTCATAACATCATTGTATTCTGTGAACAGGAAGCAATATTGTGCTTAAATATAACTATTTCAAATGTGACGAACAAAATCCAACATGAAAGCCACAAGGTTAAGTAGAGTTAGGTAAATGTTCAAAGAGTAAAAAACTGAATTTATGATTGAACTGATAGAAGCCTTTATTTTATGTATTTGAAATGGCCTATAAATGTGAAAATAATGAGCTTGTCCATAAAATAATTTTCTCCGCAGCAAGTTACTGGCATCAGAAATTTATTTAAAACAAACCCATAGATAGAAGCTTGAATATCATACTTAATTGCAAACATTTGAATCCAACGTGTGTCCCTCTTAAACCTCAGGGAAATAGGTTGTAGGTATATGTAGGAAATCTGATGGATCAGTTTTCAGAATTTAAGATCTGAGAATGAGTACCTGCATGGAAAGAAAGATTACAGCAATGGTGGCATTAATATTTGGGGAGTAAAACATAGATATTGGCCACCATAAACAGAGAGTTAGTGAGAAAATGTGGTTGGGAAACAGTGCCAGAGAAAGATTTGTATGAAAAGATGGGGATGGGGTTGTCACACCTAAACCTACTGTGAACAGAAGTAAGGGGGAGATTAGTTGTAGGGAACAAAGTGATGTAAGCTTGTAAGTGTTGTACTTACATTGTCTGATGTCTGAAAAGGGACTAGAAGCAAGAGATAGTAGGGAGACTGAGAGGATAATGGGTATCAAAACATAGTTACTTTGTTTTCATAATATTGGAATTCTTAAGTGCAACTAGCTTGTACACAATCAGACTTTACAAACAAAAATGTAAAAATAGTTTTGCAAGACCTTTAATTGAAGGGCTTTAAATACAGGGGTTTGACAAAACTATGGAAACACTGCAAGAAATGCATGCTAGAACACACATGCAGTTGCTGATGAAGCGTGCAAGTTGCGTTGTTGTATTTAATCATGAACGATACCTGTGAAATGTCCTCAATACGTTGCAAGTGTCAGTCATTGTCAGAACAGTGTTCTGTGTAGTTGTGAGTGCATTATGTCAGGGCTAAGCAAATTAAAATGTACCAGTTTGCTTTTGTTCTACAAACTTACTTTTATTGTAAACCAGTTTTTGGCTTACAAGGCCATCCTCAGACATTTGTAGAACAAAAGCAAACTGATGCTTTTCATTTATTATAATGTTGTTCTACCAAGAACCGACGGAAGATTCTGTTAATATGAAATTCAAATGTGGGGAAATTGTTGGTGCTTGTATGGTGAGTGCTTCTGTAACCAAGGCAGCCAAAATGTTTCATGTATTAAGAGGCACCGTATTGAAGATTTATACTATGTACAGGAAAAACGGAAAAATGTCATCCAATAAGTGACAGATGGCTGTTTAAGGGGATTGTGGCGAAAAATAAGGGGGGAATACAATAGTAAAAGTCACTGCAGAACTAAGTCTCACTCAAGAACCCTCTCGGCACCAAAGCGACATGAATGGAACTCTACCAGTCGGGAATTACAGTGTGAGCTGGAATTTCAAATCCACCCGGACTGATGCATATGCACATATGTGGAAAACGTGGTGCCAAACCAAATGCTGGACCATGGAGCAATGGCAGAAAGTCATTTGAGGGAATGAATCTTGTTTCATACTGATTTGAAATTCTGTCAAGAGTGTAGAGCATTAGATGGAAAATGGCGGAGGTTCGGTGACGATTGGTGCATCGTATTTGTGCAGGGTTGTATTGCTGCCAAGTATTATGTGACCATTTTGGTTGATTAGGTCCTTCCCATTGTATAATGGTTCTTCCCCATTGGTGATGCTGTGTTCTAAAATGGCAGGGCACCTGTTCACAAACTTGCATCGTCCAGAACCGATTTTTGTGAGCACAAGGATGAAATGTTGTATATCCTCTGGTCACTACTGTTACCAGATCTCAGTATTGTTGAGCCTTTGCGATCTGCATTGGAGAGAAGGGTGTATGATAGCTATCAGCCTCTACTACCATTTCTACCTGAACTTCCCACTACTTTGCAGGAAGAATGGCATACGATTCCCTTGAAAGTCATACAGGACCCATGTTTATCGTTCTGAGATAACTTCTAGCTGTTTTGAATGCCATTGGTTTTTCTGCACCATATTAGGCATGGTAATGTGTCGTGTTCTTGGTAGTTTACATATTTTTGCCCAGCCCCGTAGTTAACTCCGAAGTCGTCTCTGCAACTAAAAGTTACAGATGGTTCTGGTGATACCAACCTAGTTTATAGTTGTCTTATTGGTTCAGTACAGTTTTGTAAAGAAATTGTGATGAAATCACATTAAACGATATAAGGGAAAAGACATTTTACCTGAATCTGTAAGCTGTTCGCCTTGTGTTACATTTTGTGGATTCCCCCTCCGCAGTTCTAACAGAATACTGTAACAAATGGTGCTTCTCATTTGTTCCACCTCTTACTATTGAGGCAAACTTCACATATTAAAAAAATAAAATAAAGTAAAAAACCATATATTTCATTCCAATTCAAGGTGGAGACAAACTAATCAGCGGGACAATTTATCATTTCTATTTTATGAGAAATCTGTTAGTTTGAAGCTATTACAAGTTGTTGGTAGTGTTCAAGTGCCTGGGTACTGCAAAATCAAAAACAGAAAAGGAACCTCTCGGATAAAAGCTACTTCATTTCACCAGTGTTGGCCACACATGCTGCAGCAACTTTCATGCATTAGTCCTTATTTGTATTTCTTGTGATAAAACTTGTTTATAGTAAATACGATAGAGTGCTGAACTACTACGAGTTCTGTGTCTTGGAAAATAATTATTCTGAGAATATTACATTTGGCTTCCATACTTCCTTCCACTTTCAATGTATAAAAGATTATTGTTCAGAAAAAAGGTCCTGTAATATAATACAAAGCTCTCATGTAGCCTCATAATCTCATTGACGTTAATCATTGCAGAAGCACAACTCCAGTAACTCTGCATTTAAAGCTTTTTACTAACTAAAAGGGGGGATTTCTTTATATTATCTTCAGGCAGTAACTGTGCTTGGTTCTTGTGACAAGTATTTCTGCACACATTTTTAATTATTTAATTTATGTTCCATTTTTATGCCATATCTTTAGTCTTGACTTGGTCCATTACTTTCTGTGCTATACATCACTGTCAGGTGTAATTTTTGAAGCTATTTGTGGTTGTATAATTGCTAATGCTTCTTCCAAGTAAATTTTCTCACAAAATTTTGGTTTTTACCTGCACAAATTGCAGAAACAATATTTTGATAATAAAAAACTGCAACATTGACTAATCTCATGTTACATGGACAACAGTTAAGAAATACGATGCCATGTCAGCGTGATCCTCTCTAGATCTGCTACCATCAGTTTCTGTGAGTTGCAGATCTATCTGCCGTTAACGTGTCATAAATCACAACCAGTAGTGAATTTTAAAAACACTAACTTTTTCTAAGTAGATTGATTTATTGACAATATTATAAGGTGTACAAACTTGCTTCCGCTGTTTGCCGATAGGTGGAGACAACGATAAGTAGCGGTCAAAAGAAACAGATCGCAGATGTCAGGCAGTTAGCTTGGACCTCGGTCAATATAACCTCATTCAAACATTAGGTGATTTGTGTCTGCATGATAAAGTTGTTCTTGATTGAAAATGTCAGTTTACAAGCTTTCAAGTATGTATGGTAAGGATGCTATTAGTGAAAGAACTTGTTGTGAGTGGTTTCAACGCTTCAAAAACGTTAAAAATGACCGTTGTAGACTGGCATAGTGGTGGAAGACAGATGTTTTTGAAGATGCAGAATTGGAGACATTGCTGAGTGAAGACGTGGGTCAAACTCAAGAAGAATTGGCATGATTAGTGGGAGTGACACAGTAAGCCATTTCAAAATGTCTCAAGGCTATGGGCATGATTCCGAAAGAAGGAACTTGGGTCCCTTGTGAGTTGAAACCAAGAGACGTTGAACAGCGTTTGCGTGTCTGTGAACAGTTGCGTCAGAGGCAAAAAACGGAAGGGATTTCTGCATCGTATTGTGACAGAGGTTAAAAAATGGGTTCATTACGATAACCCTAAACGCAAAAAATCATGGGGATATCCCGACCATGCTTCCACGTCGATGGCCAAACCAAATATTTGCGGCTCAAAGATCATGCTCTGCATTTGGTGGGACCAGCTCAGTGTTGTGTATTATGAGGATTTAAATCAAAGTGAAACTATCACAGGTTCTCGTTATCGAATGCAATTAATGCATTTGAGTAGAGCATTAAAAGACAAATGGCTGCCATACAGCGAGAGGTACGATAGTGGTTTTGCAGCACGACCGTGCTTGACCCCACATTGTGAAAGACGTCAAAATGTACTTGGAAACGTTAAAATGGGAAGTCCTACCTTACCCCCGTATTCTCCAGACATTGCTCCCTGTGAGTATCACCTGTTTAGATCAACGGCACATGGCCTGGCTGACCGACACTTCCGATCTCATAAAGTCACAAATTGTATCGATTCGTGGATCGCTTCAAGAGATGAAAAATTTCTTCGACACGGGATTCGTACCCTGCCCGAAAAGATGGGAGAAAGCAGTGGCCAGCAATGGAAAATACTTTGAATGATACATGTGTACCCAATTTGTTTCATTAAAGCCTCAAATGTTGGGGAAAAAAACGGCGGAAGCAAAGTTGTACACCTTGTATGAAAAGGATAGTTCCTACTCACCATATAGCGAAGATACTGAGTCACAGATAGGAACAATATAAAGACTGTTAGACAAGGCTTTTGGCCAAATGCCTTCATCAGAATAGCGCGCGCGCGCACACACACACACACACACACACACACACACACACACACACACAGTCTCTGGCTGCCAAGGCTATTGATTAATTTCTAAATCTGAACAGACATCTACCTTATTTCCATTTCTCAACAAGTTAACAGGGGGGATATGTAGTATATAGTTATTTCCTCTTTTAATGAAGTTTAATTTGAATGGTTCCATTCATATTGAACAACATATCATACCATAGGTTGATTGCATTCACTGAGGAAAAGTGACAAGTGAGATGAGCAGTTCATATTACATTATTATTTCATTAAAATTTGTTGTTTTCTGAAAAATTTAATCGAAGAGAAGGAACTTACTTTCTAATTAGTATGTAATTAAGAGTTTGAAAGATAAAGAAACATAGAGAAACCTCTACCTAATACTTCTCTATTACTATATGTTCATAAGATCATGTATCAGTTGTGCACCACTGTGATTTTGCAACACAGGACCTAGCACTTCTTATAGCATAGGACAGGTGAGAAAGTTATTGGTAGTGCTTGCTGTAAAGATAGTTTAAAAACAGGAAACTTTATAATTGTACCTACTCCTTCATGAGTGTAACTGCACGAGGACGCTTTGACATACGAGGCTGCTTCATGATAATTTTTACCTTCCTCTCAGTAATACAGTTCATCTAGGCAACTAGCTCAGTAGTATTTGAACAATATAGATAAGCTCTTTGGAAGAGCAGTTCAAAAATCACTTCTGAAGTGCTTTGACGTACACATACATGCAAAACATGATTACCACATTTGCTCGTTGTTCTTGTTCGAGGAACACCAAATATGATTACATTTTTTTAGTGTTTATATTAAGATGAATTCAGTCATTAAACCATACCAGTTACAATTTCATTTATTTATCACAGCATCAGGTTAGCCATATTTTGTATGTTCTCCGTGAAAGCATTTAAATGGCAATGAATATTAATGAAATATTTAACAAAACTAAAATTTGAAGTGCTCATTTTCTATGACGATTTCTTTTGCTTTAAAAAAAATTAGTATTCCTTCCTCATTGTAATTTCAGATCCACATTAGTCTTTGTCGTGAATATCACAGGAAATTGAAAGAATGTAGTTTATCCTAAAGTTGAACTTTACATTGTAAATAGTAAGAAGTTGCTGCTTCTGGTTGTATTTCTGGTTATGAAGAAAATCAGTATTCCTCGACACAATGTGCCAATAACTCAAATCAGCTACTCATTTGCTTCTTCAAGGAGTCTATCTGTACATTGTTCTCTTCTCAGACTCGTTTCTTAGTCACTGGATATTAACTTAAATTTCTGAGATTAGTATTTTGCAGCATATGATATATTCCAGGACACAAGATAATCAACAAATATTTTTATTCTAATTTACTCTCAAATTATTATTTTTTAAAAAAAAGCGTCACAACTGTAGAATGCTTGCACCTCATTCTACTCATTCATTGTTGGCTAATTAGAACAAATACCTACTTGGAATTATGTTACAGATTGAATGTGAAGAATTCTAATAACAATAAATTTAAAGTACATTTTAGGAAACTTGTGGGGAAAATTATTAATTTAACTATCAACAATGATTTTTGCTTTTTGAAGCTCTTCAGGTTGTCTGCTTAGTGTTGACTCAGTTAATGTCTATTATGTGAATTTAATAATTATAAGATTTTGCTATTTCTTTCCAGAATAGGAAAGAAATAGGTCGTGTGAGTACTGGATGGGAAGAGAAATGTTGAAATATTTATTTTAGAAATTTTTTAGTACACACTCCAGTTTGCAGAAGGCAGGGTCACATGTCAGGCACAGATTTAATATTTCATGTCGGCAGTCAAATAGCCTGAAGAGAGAAAGCATCTCAGATTGTAAGCAGAGTTGTAATTGGATGATATTATTAAACTGAACAATAACACACACACACACACACACACACACACACACACACACACACACACACACGTTCATAGCAAGACTGATTATTTAGATTCAGTTTGGAGGAAAAAAGGAGAGAGGTGAAGATGAAGAGGCAGAAAGGGAGGGGGAGGGAAGGAAGAGGAGATGAAAAAAGGGGAGAGAGAGAGAGGGGGGGACAGAGAGAGAGAGAGAGAGAGAGAGAGAGAGAGAGAGAGAGAGAGAGAGAGAGAAACCATATCAGAGGTGGGGGTGGGGGGGGGGGGTAGAGTCAGAAGAAGGTGGTGCACAGTCTGAACGGAGGGGAAGAAATGTGTGGTGGGAGTGAGAATCCAAATGGCCCACATAGTGACAGTTATTGTGGTCATTTGTGTTATGGTGAGCTACATGTTCGGCAACTGGATGGCTAAGTTTGTGGTTTGCCACAGTTTCGCCTTGGTCAGTCATGCAAATAGACAGTTCAGGTACTTGTAATGCCCAGACAAATTGCTATACATAACAAAGCTGCTTTCACATGTGGCCCTGCCTTTTATTGGGTAGGAAATGCCTGTGACTGAACTGTGGTGGGAGGTATCGGGTGGATGTGCAGGACAAGTCTTGCACCTGGGCTGACCACAAGGGAACGCCCCATGGGGTGCAGAATTGGAAATAGGATGAGATAGGGGTGGACAAAATCGTTCTGTAGGTTGGCTAGGTGACAGAACACTACATTGGGGATGTGGGAAGTAGATCCCTCATCTCGGGGCAAGATGAGAAGCAGTTCTATCCATTGTGGAGGATGTGGTTGAGCTTTTCAAGGCTAGAGAGATACTGGGTAATCAGAAGAGTACTGGTCGGTGGCTGGTTAGCAGTTTTACTGTTATCAGAGGAAGCAGATGACATGGGAGATCTGTTTATGGATGAGCTGGATAGGATATTGTGATTCAGTAAAGGTCCTGATAATGCTCTCAGTATAATTGGATAACTCTTCTTGTCCACTGCAGATATGTTGTCCATGGATGATGAGGCTGTAGGGAAGAGACTTCCAGAAGTGGAATGGATAACAGTTGTCAGAGTGGAGGTACAATTGGTGGTTTGTGTACCTTGATATGGACAGACTTACTTAAGGAGCAATCTGAGAGTTGGAGATAGACATCTAGGAAGGTGGCTCGTTGAGTTGAGAAGGATCAGGTGAAGTGCAGTTTCGGAGTAGGTGCTGAGGTTTATGGAGGTTTCCCTGCCACGAGTTTAGATTTCGAAAATATCATAATTGAATCTGAATCAGACCAGAGGTTTCAGGTATTGACTGGATAGGACGAATAAGTTGGCATAGGATGGTGTCATTAGTTGTATTTTTGATGTTTCTCGTCTGTGGACTTCATTTTATTCATTTCTTCCTGTTTCTGTTCATTAATTCAGTGGTTGTAACACAGAATGGTTTTAAGTATTATATTTGTATTCAAGGAGAAAAGTAAAAATCATAAACTAGCATTACTGTTTTAGGTCAGGAACCCACCACTTCTGAATTATTTCAGACGAATGCCTTACACAAGGATGTAGCTGTTGTCAACTGTTATCCTTGGCCATCTAATGCTGTAGCTCCGTATCTGTTCATGTGTTGACCTCACTACCAACATTATGCAAAATCAAGTCAAAAATAGGCCAGAACACTTTTGTTAAACAATTTTTGATGCTTAATGTGTGTGGCAGTGGTGTTTGTTAAAAATGCATATTGCTGGCAACAGTTAAGCGTAAAATGTTTTCATACGATTGTCAGTTTTCCTGTGCATTTGTGTATCAAGTAGTGCTGTTTCTATCATTGGTTGGTTGTGAAGAGGGGAACAAACAGCAAGGTGATTGGTCTCATTGGATTAAGGAAGTATGGGGAAGGAAGTCGGCCGTGCCCTTTCAGAGGAACTGTCCTGGCATTGGCCCGAAGCGTTTTAGGGAAATCACGAAAAACCTAAATCACGATGGCCAGACACAGGTTTTAACCATTGTTCTACTAGGTGCGAGTCCAGTGTGCTAACCACTTTGCCACCTCAGCGTTTCTATCATTGAGTCTGCTCTTATGTAGCCCCTCCTACATAGTCTTCAAGATGTGTATGTAGAGTGTCACATTTTTGTTCTCAAATTCTAGTGAGTGTACCATTTTAATCATAAGCATTTGTGGAACTTGACAGTGAACACATAAACAAAAGTCTGTAAATATAATAATTTGTTTAATAAGCACATAAATCATCATTTTGTTCACATGTGTACCATAATTTCAGTGCAACTTTTCTTTAGATACTATGAACAATCTAGGGTTGGTCTTTCCCATACTCATTGTTACTAATACTTACAAGCTTTCATTTGCTAATATAATTGATGTTCACATGAGATTTGTTATTTGATGATTTGGTTTTCAGATTGAACCAAAATTACGTGACCCCACTGTACAATTTGCTGTTGGAATGATCATGAAGCATCGACTCTTCAACTACAGATGTGTAATCTATGGATGGGACCTGTTATGTATGGAATCAAAGGAGTGGATTACGCAGATGGGTGTTGATAACCTCAGCAAAAAAGCAGATCAACCATTTTATAATGTTCTTGTAGAGGATGGATCAACAAGATATGCAGCCCAAGGTAAGACATCTTGAAACAGCAAATTTATCTGTTCATAAGAGAATTTTATAAGGTATAGTCCATATCAATTCAGGCAGGCTAGGAAAAATAATACCTTCACAGCCTCAGATGTTATTGAATTCAGCATGTGTTAAAATGAAGGACTAAGTAAGGAGCACTCCCCCCGACCCCCCCTCCCCCCCCCCCCCCCCCCCTCAAAAAAAAAATCTGCTCAGAGATACTGCTCCGAGGATCACACTGCGCATACTGTTTTGAAGATGTGAATAGTGGAAAAAAATTTAAAATGCTGTGTCTCTGGAACAGTTCTAGATATTTTGTTGGTGTTTTTATTTGAAAGATAATTGCTTTATGATTACAAAGAAATCCTCAATTTGGACTCCCATGTCACTTTTTATAATTTATGGAAAATTTTTTCAAAAATGCCAATCCATTAAATTTTGAGATTATATATATATTGAAATTTTTGCCATACATAAAATCTGTTTTATTACCACATTATCACATAATGGGGTCATAAAAATCAAAACCTAGCCTTATTTAACATAATTTTAGTTTTGAAAGATGAGTAAGAGGCTCATTTTTCAATCATTTTAAATGGTTCCAAGATGTATGTGAAAGGTCCAAAGACTTAAATGTTTCAGTTTATACAACCTCTGTGATCTCTGTTTTGTACTGAAATTAGCCAGTCATTGAATTAAAAATGTGTTCCTCTGCTTCAGTATCTTCCTTTGATATAGAATGCCGCCTTCCTGTTCAACCAATAAGAACTGGAGCACTTACAATTTTCAAAACATTGTTAACAGGAAGTGAGCACTGATGGCATTGTTGCTGTCCTTCAGCTGGAAACCTATATCCAGCAGTTGGTCCATGTTCAACATAAAGTTCACTACAATTTTGCTTAACTCATAACTGATGTCTGTAATCTCTGCAATCCATCAGTCAGAGTCATACACACATGTTACAAACATCCCTTTTTCAGGTTGTGAATCTGAATATTATCCTGCTATTTCTGAGGTGTTGGCCAAATGAACAAAATTTCTTCTTTCTTGCTCTTTAAAGTGCATGCAGTATGAATCTGTCCATCACTTTGAGTCCAAAAATGTGTCTCCTGAATTTCTTCCACAGGAGTAGTTTGTTTGGACCCTTCTTCTTTTTTCTGCTCACGAAATTCTTTGATTTCCCCTTTGGATGAACAAATGAGGGCTGGGGATGTGTAAGATTTCATGACTCTCGTAAAATCCCGAGCATTCTGAATTGCAGCTGTATTTGGTCTGGAAAGTTTGTTTTGTAGCATGGTGGTTCAGCAGGCCTCCTCCACTATCACGAGGCCCCTTCCCGTGACCAGTAGCACGTATACCCATTTGGCGCAGGTGACTTAATTCAAACATCTGGTAATGAGTTTTAAAATGCCTAGGAGCACCATCAGAAAGAACGATTATCTTCTCTGCCCCTGTTTGCACTTTTAAAGGATTTTGTGCAGTGCTAGCAAAGCACGTGCTGAATCATGTACTTTGTCATCACTTATAACTGCAACACTTGTGGTCTTGTTTCGAAAATATGTCACTCCTGTAAAAATTGAAACCTGGTCTCCAATGATACATTTGTACTTCATGTAGCAGAATTACAGACCAGTTCTCAGCAAAATCACAGTGAAGCAGTAAACATAGTTCTTCAGCTTGTACACACTCTTTCACTTCTGCAATGTGTTGCGGTTGCAATTTCTTCAGATGCTGGTGTGTTATTGCTTTCACTGACGATTTACCAAGTTTCTCAATGAAACTGTCAAAGGCAACAGTTTTTTTTAATTAGTTTATTTTCCTCCTATGTCTCATGTGCAATTTTTGCTATGTCTTCCAGGCCAAATGTCTGTAAAGACAGTCCTTCCTTTCCAGGGCAGTCACCACATTCTTGAAACTACAAGTCTTTCACTTTACATCACAGGCTACTAATTACTTCACACACCTGATCAAGGTGTCATGTGTCACGTGCTCCAGGAAGTTCTTCCAAGTTACCACATAAAATTCAAAATTCGTGCTGTACATACATAAACAGACACCTCTAGGTGGGCACGGAACTACCCACTTAGGTTGTAGTGCATATAGTTTTGATCTTTCAATATGTGAAGTTGTATAGGTGCTCCTATAAACTGCAAAAGTTTCTTTAATACTGTGAGTCGTGTACCTCTTCACTTTCACAACTTCAGCTATGACTGTTATAGTATCCTTCTTGTTGACACTCTGGCAAGAACAGTTCCATTTATCTTCCAGATAAAGTGACAGCAGTTTTTGAATCTGATCTGCTTCTACAGGATGACCATAATAGGGATCTGGTCTTTCAAAGACTCCTTTTACAGACCACACATTTCTTGATATGTCTACCATGTACTTTGATACTGATGGAACGTGGTTCAAAATTATTTTCTTTGAAAAAGTGTCTGGAATAAAAGTTAAAACTTGCAGCTTTTCATTGTAGGATGCACAATATTCAACAGCTGAATTGATATTTGTGAAAAATTCCTGGCAAGAGTGCTTTGGTTCATTTTCTTCTGAAGATAGAATTTCTACTTTGAAGAGTGTGGTCAGTTTTGCTGTAGTGTATTCATCCATAGCTTTAGTAATTTCTCTGCGCTTTCTTGATGCGTAGAGCTTATGACTCAACTTCACTGACCATGGTTTCTTAACAGGACTAACACCTACCTCTGTAGTTGACTGGCTCAGGGTATTTAATTCTTCCTCTATTGATGCAGAATCTGAACCACAGGAGGCTTCATCTTGTTCAAATACCATCATTGTTGTTGTTCTGCCAAAACATGTAGAACACAAAAAGTCATCATTGGAAACATCTTCATCTTGGGGCAGGAATTTTTTTGGAGAAAACAAAAATTGCGTGTTTCTTATTACTCCTTAATTTTAACATATGCTAAATTCAATAACATCAGAGACTATGAAGGTAACATCCCCTTCCCCCGCCTATTGTGGTATGGATTATGCCATAAGGTGTTTCAATATATGTTAGTTGTTGTTGTTGTTGTTTTTGTTGTTGGTTAAGTATTTGTAACCTTAGATTGAAATGGTTGCTTACTGAAAATGCCACCCTCTGTCAACAATGACAAAATTGAATGTTTGTGATATGGCAACCCAAATTGGCATTTGTACTTCTTAACAAATATGTTGCTTTGAAAAATTTTTGTGAAAGAGAATATTTAGCCACTCTCTTCCAAAAATTTTATTTGCAGTAAGGTAGACTGTTTTACATCAAATTAGTTTATGGAGGGCTTTGAGGGAAATGCTCCTGAATTTTGTAGAATACAATCCACAGTATTTTGGAGAAATGTTGACACCTCTGGAGTGCGATCCCATGGTGAGAATGAGTTATGTCAATTTTTGAATATTGTAAATTCCATCCATTGACATATTCAGTTTAAAAAAGGAGAGCTGCCTTCTGTTCTAGGCTGTTTTGGTTCTATGTAAAGATGATGGACCTTGGAACATACAGTTTTCACAAGTACGCTGATAAGGTCTTGTATTTACATGCAAATAACAGCAGCCTCTCCCACCAGATGACGGCTGTTTTTAAAACTTTGGTTCATAGGGCACATAGCATTACTCACAAGAACACTCTACAGTTTGAGTTTTCACACTTGGAAGAGTTTTATAAGCATATGGGTACACTCAACAGATATGCAAGGCACGATAGCTAAAACCTAAGGTGGATGAAAGGATTGAGGAAGACATAGTTCAGATGATTAAATCCGTGGCTTTCCTACCATACTTTGGAAGTGAGTTAACAAAAATAGCCCAGATTCTCACCAATTATAAAGATAATTCATTTGCCCTCCACTGAAGACAGCTGGACTTTGGGACTGTGACAAAGAGACCAAATGCTATGTTTTACAAAGTTACCTTTAAGTGTGGCCTTTCTGACATCAGGCAACTGATGTGTATAGTTCATGAGATGCAATGTACACCAGCTCTTACAATGCAACAGATTGGTAGTAACAGAGCACTACATTGGCACTGACCACTCTAAGCTGTGAGAGTTGGGGTTGCGTGTGCAACCTGACAATAAAGGATAGTACTCTATTTGCATGTGCTGGATAAACAAACAGACACATTTTAAACAAGACAGAAGTGTGTGTGTGTGTGTGTGTGTGTGTGTGTGTGTGTGTGTGGTCATCTGTTGTTGACAAAGGTCTTGTTGGCCGAAAACTTATTCCTTGAGAGTCTTTTTGTTGTGCCTATCTGTGACTCAGCATCTCCACTATATGGTTAGTAGCAACTTTCCTTTCCGTAATATTGTTACATTTCATCCGGGATTTTCCATTGTTTGAATTAACAGAGATAGCGTTTTCACCCTGGACAAAGCCTGAAATGTGGCAATGCCTTTGATCAACCCACAAATATGTTGCTACAGTGCAACGCCTATTAATGCATTAATATTCCAGTGTGGATGGAATATCTAACCACTGATTCTTTTAATACAAAGCTCTTTGCCACCAAGCATCACCTTTGTACTTTGTGTATTCTGTGGCTACAAGATTAATGACATGGCTCTTACATTTAAAGTATGGAACTGATTGCTGTATCTTCAGTTCACCAGCTCAGTCAGAAGATAGCCAAAAGGTATATAGCTGAAATATCAGTTGAAGAATGTTGTTTTGGCTGCACATCTGAAATTTGGTGGATTAGTCAATACCTCCACAAAAATATGAAGACACACAAAAATTGTGTGTTAGTTTGCTGTTTGTCTTGAGTGAAGGTTACTTCTCTAGCTCTTTGTTTATTGTCAACGAACATCATTGCCATCTGTGTGAGAAGAGAAACAAATCATTGAATTTTCATATGTGAAACAAGAATTTAAAAAATAAAAATGCAGAGATAACACTTAAATCAAAATATTGGTTGGTGGTGGTAAGTGGTATTAGTACTTCATTAAATAAAAAGTAATTAATTGAAATACTGTTGTTAATTTTACCGTAAGCAAGCCCAAGGGTGGTGTTACAAAAGGCACCCTGACAATAAAGAATAGCACTTGACTTGTATATGCTGGATAAGCACATTTCAAATGAGGCAGAAGTGTGTTTAATGAAAAACATTTATGTACAATATTATTCTTACAACTTCTGTCAGTTATTAGCACACTTAGTTTTGGCTATTGGCAATTTTTTGAACCGGTCTTACATATAAACTATTGCTGTATGCAATGTTAACTCATCCCTCCCTTTCCTCACTTCCTTCTTTAAACAGCCTCAAAATTAGATTGCTTAATAGTTGAATGAAGAAAATAATAAATTAATATTGAAGTACATTTTCATTGCGAATTTTCTTTTACATTCCAAACCACTCACTTTTATATTGAGCAGCTTTATACTTGAAATGTTAATTTTTAGAGAGTTACGTTATTAGTCTCCAAATTTTCATGTAATGATTCCCTTTACAGAAAATCTTGAGATCTGTATGGAGCCAGCCTACATTCCCCACTCAGAAGTTGGCCGGTACTTCGATCGTTTTTGTGTGACATACTTCCAACCAAACACAGAGAAGGAAGAGGAATATCCACAAGATTCGGAGGTCCGCATGCGTCTATTGAGGGAAGTGGGTATTCCCTGCTTGGAGCAGGCACGTGAAATGTGATAGAACAAAATTCTGCAATAGTACAATTGTCACAAACTCACACTCTATTTATTATGCAGTTGTAAGGATTTTCAACTGAATTGGATTTTTTGATCACGAGATTGGTGATTTTAGGAGCGTGCAACCAAATGAAGTTATATGCACTGTGCAATAAAGTCAGCTTTTCATACTTAGATTATAGTAAGTACTGCTTTGTGACTGGTCATCTAAATGTGAAAATGAATATACTATTGAAAATTTTAAAAGTTATGCCTCTTAGAAAATCTACTTCCAGATTTCAGAATTTGATTAGTGGTACACAGAAATTGGAAGATGACTCTAGGCACGTTCCCGCATTCTTTCATCTTGTCCCTGCTTCTTCGTTAAATGCAAAAATAGCATATCCATATTTATACACAACAGGGGTTTAGTCATCTAAATGCTGAAGTACTTGTCTTAAATTTCATAAATATATTCTCCTCTTATTTAATGTTTATCTTTATGTATTAATTATTCATGTGAGAATATCTCCAGTGCTGTTTATTTGCCAAAATCATCTATTACAATTCATAAAAAATGGTTTTCTTAATCGGTGGTATAATTATTAAACGAGCTATTCCTGGCATTGCATAATTTCATTTCACTATTCTATGAAAAGACTTCCACAATGTTTAAAAGTGGAACAGAAGTGTTTGTCCTTCAATAATGTTATTTTCCTCTTTGCAAATTGTGTGGTATGTGAATGGAACACTGTATCGGTTGCAAAATATCTGTGAAGTTTATTGCTCAAGGGCTTTCATGATGTGATACATGAAGACACCATTTGTCAAAATCAAATTTCAAAAACAAAGATTTCCTTGTAATATATTCTAATAGAAAAACATGTACAGAGAACTTCATTTAATGAAGTGAAACAGAAGTCTGGAAGAAGCCAGGAAATACTGCATTGTTATGGTTTACTACTGCTATGGAACCGGGTAAAACAGCAATATGTGTGTTTGTGTGTTGCTAAAGATTTCCATTTTGTTTTGAAATTTAAATGGTGTTGCTTAATATAGTACTAGCTTTTTCTCGTGAAATATTAAACAGTAAATAAAGCTTGTTTTGGTATAAGTTAAAAGGAATTGGGTAGAAATGAAGGACCTGATTCCACTGAATACCTCATAGTTGCTTGGATAACTGTAAATATTATTGTATAACTTTATTAGCTGACTGGTTTGTGTTTGAGAAGTTATGAATGCACAGGACAGATATTTTCATTTTGTCAGTTATATTAACTAATTACACTGAAGATGTGGCATTGAAGCCAAACTTAACTAAGAGGCCATAGTTATTTAATGTTAAATTTATGGTTGCCAGAATTTATAAATAATGCAACAGTGATCATTTTGTGTGATTATTTTGATAATAGTCAGTGCTCAAGTACAGACTATCATGTTCACATAGCACACCTGTTTAAATTCTGCGTGTATCTATCTAGGGTAAATAACAATTTACATTCTGGAAATCTTAATAGATCAAAGAAATTTTAATACCATTAAGTGATTCAGTGTAGTTGTTGCTGATGTTAAATTTGTTTCTTTCTTTGTGTGTTAAAAAGCTGCTTGCTCATGATCATGCACCACATGGAACATGGTGGCTCACTTATTATCAAGACTCACTGAACGGCAGCATTTAATTTTTGTTAGTTACACTACTTTGGTTCCTTAAAAAAAGACTGAAAGATTGTGTGGAAATTCAAGCATAGGGAAGAAATTTACAGAAGTTTTGTTAATGTACAAAAAAATATTATGGCTCTGTACATGTGTATGCAATTTATGAACTTCCTCTGCAATTTTCTGTTGTCTGAAATAATGTAACTGGTTAAACAAGCAGATCATTCATATCTTTGAAATAATGGAATTTTATTACAATTGTTATAAAGTTATTGATGTATGGGAGTTACTACATGTAAGTGTACAAAATAAAACCAGTAATAAATTTGTCATTACAAATGGAGTGCATGCTATTCTTTCAAAATATAACAGTACATACAAACTTAATATTGGAATCATATATGTCCGCAGCTCGTGGTCGTGCGGTAACGTTCTCGCTTCCCACGCCCGGGTTCCCGGGTTCGATTCCCAGCGGGGTCAGGGATTTTCTCTGCCTCGTGATGACTGTGTGTTGTGTGATGTCCTTAGGTTAGTTAGGTTTAAGTAGTTCTAAGTTCTAGGGGACTGATGACCATAGCTGTTAAGTCCCATAGTGCTCAGAGCCATTTGAACCATTTTGAAGCATATATCCCATGCATATGGGGGAGAAATTGCTTTTGCTCCAGTAACGATCTCTTTCCTCACCTGCCCATCCCACCTCTTGACTCACCCTCACCCTCACCCCCACCTCCACACGAACTGTGACACTCCGCCCCAGCCCTTCCGGCTTCGCATCCGCCCTGGCCCTGCCGATTCTCGTGCAATTTGTCTGCTACTGATGTGCGGATTAGCCACGACAGTAGCTAAAACACCTACTTGGGCACCATCATTTTTGCAGGTTGTGGTTGACGTTTCACATGTGGCTGAACACTTCGTGTTTCCTTAAATAACATAATCATCCGGTGAACGGTCCAGACACTTGGCTGATGTCGTCCAGGACACCGAGCAGCATACATAGCACACGCCCGTTGGGCATTTTGATCACAATAGCCATACATCAATATGATATCGACCTTTTCCGCAATTGGTAAACGGTCTATTTCAACACGGGTAATGTATCATGAATCACATACTGTCCACACTGGCAGAATGTTACGTGATACCACGTACTTATACATTTGTGACTATTACAGCACCATCTGCCACAAAGTGAAAAAAGTGGTCCAACTAAAACATTCATATTTCTTTATGTACTACACGAATATGTAATAAAAAATGGAGGTTCCTATTTTTTAAAAATGCAGTTGATATCCCTTTGACCTATGGCAGCGCCATCTAGTGGGCCAACCATAGCGCCATCTGCTAGACGAGTTTTGTTCTTTGTAGTTTTTTCGTTTTATGCTTATTTCACGAGATATTTGGCCTGGTCACTATCAATGGACCACCCTGTATAAGGCCACCACAGCAGCTGTGAAGACAGTCAGTTGCTCGTGACAATGATGATTGAGGCTTTCGTCGAAAGCTCAAGATTTTATCCTAAATTGACGTGGCAAGAAAACTGAGAATGTTTTGTATATCAGTGCCATTGCAAAAGACTTCATTTTCACATTTCTTGCTTACTATTTTTCCACTTTCCGTGCAGTAAAAGTACCGCATGAGGGATGACATAATTTTTTGCTTATTCGCTACTAACTGTATTCCCAATAGATTTTGCAGACAGTATGCACATATATCTCTGAATGTAAGTGCCAAGTTATGTCGTCGTATGATACAGTTCAGGAGATAGGAACATCATAGCCCCATTCAGCACAAAACCATATGCTCCATGCTACAGGTGTGGTTGCACAGCTATAAATAAATAAATAAATACCTGGATAATGCTGGGTTTCTATACTAGAAAATTATAATGTTAAACACTGGAAAATCCAGGATGGAATGTAACAAATTATGAAAAGGAAAGTTACAACTCACCATATAGCGGAGATGCTGAGTCACATATAGGCACAAGAAAAAGTTTGTCACAGAAGAATCTTTCGGCCAAAAAGGTCTTCGTCAAAAATAGGCGGCGCACACACACGCACACATCTGCAGTCTCTGGCGGATGAAGCCACTCTGAGCAGCAGCTGGCTGGGGATAAGGAGGTGGCCTGGGCGAGGAGGAGGAGGGATAGTAGGGTAGGGGTGAGGGACAGTGAAGTGCTGTTGGGATGCGTGCAGGGACAAAGGTGGATAGAGGGTAGGAGAGGGGGGGGGGGGGGGGGGGGAGTATCTGGAAAGGAGAGAAGTGAAATGACTGGGTGTGATGGTGGAATGTGGGCTGTGTGGTGTTGGGATGGGTGAGGACGATGACTAACGAAGGTTGAGGCCAGGGGAGTTAAGGGAACATAGGATATATTGCAGGGAGAGTGCCTTCCTGAGCAATTCAGAAAAGCTGGTGTTGGTGGGAAGCATCCATATGACAAATGGTATGAAGCAGTCATTGAAATGAAGGATGTTATGCTGGGCAGTGTGTTCAGCAAGAGAGTGGTCCACTTGTTTTGTTGGTGGCCATTCATGCAGACAGACAGCTCACATAGAATGCAGCCCAGTGGTTGCAGCTTAGCTTGTAGATCACTTGACTGGTTTCACGGGAGGGGGGATAGATGTTTGTGACCGGAATGGAGTAGGTGGTAGTGGGAGGATGTATGGGACAGGTCTTGCATTTAAGTCTATTACAGGGGTATGAACCATCAGGTAAGTGGTTGGGAGCAAGGGTTGTGCAGGGATGAACGAGTATACTGTGTAGATTTAGTTTGACGGTGGAATACCACTGTGGGAGGAGTGAGGATAGTGGGCAGGACATTTCTCATTTCAGGGTATGATGAGAGGTAGTCGAAACCCTGGCAGAGAAAATGCTGAAAGTCTCACGAAGGCCATCATGGACAGGCACTAGCCCCCCCCCCCCCCCCCGCCCCCCCCCCCAAGAAAAAAAAAACCTCATCCCATGCCATATCACACACACACACACACACACACACACCATCCATCCCAAGGTATAACTACTAAGGAGCACCCTCCTTGTCACCCAATATCACCCTAGACTGGAACAACTGAACTATCTCCTTCATCAGGGCTTTGATTATACTTTCATCCCTGACTATGACATCCCTGTGGCAGACCAAGCATCCTCCATTACTGATTGAAGCTCTCAGGAATGCTGTCATTGAGGAGTGGGGCGATATGTTCAAGAGATCTGCAATGAGTTGGTACGGATGATGCCCCGTCGCATTCAGGAGTGCCTGTGGGTTTGTGGAGGACCTATACATTACTGAACAGTGCACTTAACACTTCATTTTATGATTTATGATGTTGTGGGACATTACAACCTTTTTGTTTTTTCAAATAAAATTCCTTTTTCATTTCACAGTCAGCTGAAAGAGAACATATAATGTAGTTTTCCTTTGCATAACCTTCTGTATTGTCAACAGAATATACAGTATATGACGTCTATCTTGTTTTAAGATATGAGAAACAAATATATGCTTAACTTTTTTTGATGTGTTCACTATTGAAAGATATGGAATCCAGAATCTATTGTGCTCTCATAAAAAACTATATGTTTTAAAATTATTTCTTGTAATTATCCCCCCAAACCAAGGACCTTGCCGCTGATGGGGAGTCTTGCATGCCTCAGTGATACATATAGCCATACCATAGGTGCAATAACAACGGAGGGATATCTATTGACATTCCGGA
Organism: Schistocerca piceifrons; assembly: GCF_021461385.2. Lineage (NCBI taxonomy): Eukaryota > Metazoa > Arthropoda > Insecta > Orthoptera > Acrididae > Schistocerca > Schistocerca piceifrons. The sequence goes on from NC_060138.1 coordinate 845,373,825, forward strand.
CGAACATGTGGTTCCTGAAGAGTGTCAGCAGCCTTTCCAGTTGTTGCAGGGGCTACAGTATGGATGACTGACTGATCTGACCTGGTTAGATCAATCAAAATGGTCTTGCTGTGATGGTATTGCGAACGGCTGAAAACACCGGAAACTACAGCTGTAATTTTTCCCAAGGACATACAACTGTACTGCATGACTAAATGATGGCATCATATAGGGTAAAACATTCCAGATGTAAAATAGTCCCCCCATTCGGATCTCCAGGTGGTGATTACTCAGGATGATGTCATCCAGAGAAACAAAAGTGGCATTCTACGGATTGGAGCATGGAATGTCAGTTCCCTTAATTGGGCAGGTACATTAGAAAATTAAAAGGGAAATGGATAGGTTAAAGTTAAATATAGTGGGATTTAGTGAAGTTAGATGGTGAGAAAAACAGGACATCTCGTCATGTGAGTACAGTGTTATAAATACAAAAATCAAATAGGGGTAATGTAGGAATAGGTTTAATAATAATAATAATAATAATAATAATAATAATAATAATAAATAGGAATGCAGATAAGCTGCTATGAACAGCATAGTGAATACATTGTTGTTACCACGATAGATACCAATTCCACACCTACCACAGTAATACAAGTTTATATACCAACTAGGTCTGCAGATAAGTAAGAGATTAAAGAAATGTATGATCAGATAAAAGAAATTATTCAGATAGTTAAGAGAGACAAAAATTTAATAGTCATAAGAGATTGGAATTTGATAGTAGGAAAAGGAAGAGAAGGGAAAGTAGTAGGTGATTATGGACTGAGGGAAAGGAGTGAAAGAGGAAGCAACCTGGTAGAATTCTGCACAGAGCATAATTTGATCATAGCTAGCACTTGGTTTAAGAATCACGAAAGGATGACGTAGATGTGGAAGAGACCTGGAGATACGGAAGATTCCACATTGGTTACGTAATGGTTACAGAGAGATTTCGGAACCAGATTTTAAACAGGAAGGCATTTCCAGGGGCAGGTGTGGACTTGACCACAATTTAAGGGTTATTAACTGTAGATTAAAACTGAAGAAACTGCAAAAAGATAAGTAATTAAGGAGACAGAACCTGGATAAACTGGAAGAACCAGAGGTTGTAGGGAGTTTAAGAGGGAGCATTAGGCAACTGATGACTAGAACAGGGGAAAGGGAAACAGTAGAAAAGGAATGGGTAGCTTTGAGAGATGAAATAGTGAAGGCAGCAGAGCATCAAGTATGTAAAAATACAAGGGGTAGTAGAAATCCTTGGGTAACGCGAGAAATACTGAATTTAACTGACAAAATGAGAAAATATAAAAATGCAGTAAATGAAGCAGGTAAAAGGGAATACAAATGTCTAAAAAATGAGGACAACAGGAAGAGCAAAATGGCTAAGCAGGAATGGCTACAGGACAAATGTGAGGTTGTAGAAGCATATATCACTATGGATAAGACAGATGTCGCATACAGGAATATTACAGAAACCTTTAGAGAAAAGAGAACCAACTGTAAGAATATCAACAGCTCAAATGGAAAACCAGTCCTAAGCAAAGAAGGGAAACCAGAAATGTGGAATGGGTATACAAAGGTCTATACAAGGGAGATGAAGTAAGGGCAACATCATGGAAAAAGAAGAGGACAAAGATGATGATATGGGAGATATGATACTGCATGAAGAATTGGATAGAGCCCTGAAAGACCTAAGTCGGAACAAAGCCTTGAGAGCAGACAACATTCTGTTAGAACTACTGATAGCCTTGGGAGAGCCGGCTATGACAAAACTCTTCCATCTGGTGAGCAAGATGTATGAGACAGGCGCAAAATACCCTCAGACTTCAAGAAGAATTAATAATTGCAATTCCAAAGAAAGCAAGTGCTGACAGGTGTGAAAATTACCTATCTATCAGTTTGGATTCTGGAGAAATGTAGGAACAGGCAAGGCAATACTGACTCTATGACTTGTGATAGAAAACAGGTTAAGGAAAGACAAACCTACATTTAAAGCATTTGTAGAATTAGTAAAAGCTTTCGACAATGTCGACTGGAATACTCTTTCAAATTCCGAAGGTAGCAGGGGTAAAATACAGGGAGCAAAAGGTTACTTACAACTTGCAAAGAAACCAGATTGTAGTTACAAGGCTCGAGGGGCAGAGAAGGGGGTCAGACAGGGGTGTAGTCTATTGCCAATATTATTCAATCTGTATATTGAGCAAGCAATAAAGGGGACAAAAGAAAAATTTGGACTATGAATTAAAGTCCAAGGAGAAGAAACAAAACTCTGAGGTTTGCCGATGACATTGTAATTCTGTCAGATAGAGCAAAGGACTTGGGAGAGCAGCAGAACAGAATGGACAGTGTCCTGAAGGGAAGATATAAGATGATCATCAAGAAAAGCAAAGTGAGGATAATGTAATGTAATTGAATTAAGTCAGATGATGACAAGGAAATTGCATTAGTAAATGAGACGCGTAATGTAGCAGATGAGTTTTGCTATTTGGGGAGCAAAATAAATGATGATGGTCAAAGTAGAGATGATATAAAATGTAGACTGACTATGACAAGGAAAGCATTCCTGAAGAAGAGAAATTTGTTAAGATCGAGTATAGATTTAAATGTCAGGAAATCTTTCTGAAAGTATTTGTGTGGAATGTTACTATGTATGGAACTGAAACAGCGCCAATAAATAGTTTAGAAGAGAATAGAAGCTCTTGAAATGAGGTGCTACAGGAGAATGTTGAAGATTAGATGAGTAGATTATGTAATTAATGAGGACATTCTGAATAGAATTGGAGAAAAGTGAAATCTGTGGCACAACCCGACTAGAAGAAGGGATCAGTTGGTAGGACATGTTCTGAGGCATCAAGGGATCTCTGGTTTAGTACTAGGTGGAAGTGTGGGAGTTACATATCCTAGAGGGAAACCAAGAAATAAACATGGTAAGCAGATTCAGAAGGATGTAGGTTGCAGTAGTTACTTGGAGATGAAGAGCTTGCACAAGATAGAGCAGCATGGACAGTTGCATCAAATCAGTCTTTGGACTGAAGACCACAACAACAACAACAACTACAACAACAACAACTACTACTACTACTACTACTACTATGCCTTTTAAGAACTTTATTACAATTTTACTGCAGTGCTATTAAGAGGCCTATAATTTATTGACAGAGCAGTATTAGGAGAAAAAAAAGTACAGGCACATTAATATAAGTATATTGTAGTGGGATTGATGTCTGAATATTTATCATACGTGCAACTGTAAAAGCATGTTCCTTCTTCTATTAAAATTAAACTATGATTATTAGTGTGTTGTCAATCATGATGAAACAACAATAAGTGCAAAACTAGAAGCACATAATTATACTTACACAACAATTGGTATATTCACAAATTCAGTCATACAGGACTTGTTAAAGACCTTCTCTCCTTCTCCCGGTCCCTTCAGTGGAAACACTTTTTCACCACCAACCGTACTAATCAGATTCAACCAAAGACCAATGTTGAACCCTGCCTAACTCAGTTCCCCCCTCCGTCCAACCATGATCCGCCCCCAATGCCCCCAGATCACCCCCTGTTAACTTTCCAAAATTTCTTAACCTTGAACCTTGCCTCACCATCATTCCCCAAATCCTGCAGCATGCAAAATAACCTTACATCCATGGAAAGGACCACAGTCCACCATCTAAAAACTGATTCCAACCTGCAGACAAAGGCCACATCACTGTTGTTTAGAACTGCAAGGATTACGTGGCAGAAGGACTCCACCAGCTGTCAGATACATCAACCTACAAACCTTGCCACAGTGACCCCATTCCAGAAATCCAGCAGGATCTCAAGTCACTCCTCAAATCCTTAGGCCCATCCCAGAACCTTTCCCTAGAGTCCATCTCTGTGCTCACGCCTACCACTCCCTGCACTCCTACCTTCTACATGCTTCCTAAGGTCCATAAACCCAACCACCCAGGGTGTCTCATTGTGGCTGCTTACTGTGTCCCTTCATCTTATACCTGGAACCTATGCTGCTATATAAAAAACACCAACCATTTCCTCCACCAACTCTCCACAGTTCCTGTCCCTTTACCACACGATGCCTCGCTCGTCACTATTGGTGCCACTTCCCTTTACACTAACATCCCTAATGCCTATGGACTTACTGCTATTGAACACTACCTTTCCCAACGCCTGACAGATTCCAGACTAACAGCCTTCTTCCTAGTTGCCATGATCAACTATATCCTCACCCACAATAACTTCTCCTTTGAAGGCATTACCCACAAACAAATGTGGGATACAGCTCAGGGCACCCACATGGCACCATCCTATGGCAACCTATTCATAAGCCATCTAGAGGAATCCTTCCTAAACATCCAGAATCCTAAACCCCTCACCTGATTCAGTTTCATTGATGACATCTTTGCAGTCTGGATTGTAGAACCTCAATGGCTTTTCCCCCATTTGCTTCACTTCCCGCACCGTATCTTTCCAATCTCTCACCACCTCCCAAAGTTTCACCGTCTAGACACAGAGGAGCATTACCCTTGTAACTTGGTACCACCAAGGGCTCGAGCAGCTGAATTGCATTCCCCACCAGGGTTTAGACTGCCTCTCGTCATGCCCTGAAATGAGAAATGTCCTGCCCACAATCCTTACCACCCCTCCCACAGTGGTATTCCACCGTCAAACCGAACCTACACTATATACTCATACATCCCTACACAGCCCCTGCTCCCACCCCCTTACCTCATGGTTCATACCCCTGTAATAAACCTAAATGCAAGACATGTCCCATGCATCCTCCCACTACCACCCACTCCAGTCTGGTCACAATCACCCCCCCCCCCCCCCCCTCCCTCCTCCCATGAAACAAGTCATGTGATCTACAAGCTAACAAGGTTACCCTCCAAACTGTAAATCACGGATTTTGATGTGCTTCAAATATGTTGTAGAGGCACTTACCCAGAGTACCTGGCTATCCGGTTTTTTTGTGACAGGTCTTAGTTTTTGAGAAAATCGATTTTGAAGTTCATTGCGCACTTTGTATACCACAAAATAACTTATATTTGGAGCAAGTCAGTGTAGCGCAGCGGTAAAAGTTCATAGCTACTGTGCTGGAGGTACTGTGTTCGAATCCTGCTTATGTACTTTTTTTTTTTCAAAGTCGACTGAATTTTTCAATTTTATTTCAAAGAATATCAACAGTGTAAGGTGCGTGAAATTATAAAGATATATTCAGTTATTAGTTTTTTCAAATATTCATTCCATTTGTGGTTCACAGTTTGAGTTCCAAATGTACGTACAACAGTTGCTTCTTGCATTACCTGAAATCGATCTCCGCCCATTATCATCGCCTCTCCCACGAATACAGTTAGCCGTAATGGGAACCCCAGCTCCTTGGCCAATGAGGAAGCGAGTTGCATTCCTTTACATTTGCATCTAACTACATCAGTTGCTCACAAAGCGTTTCTAGTGTTAGAAAAAATTCTGTGAAATAGAAGAACTAAGTGTTCCTGCAGTAGTGCAGCTAGGAGAAGATCCACAAGTAGAGGAGTTGAATGAAGAATCAAAAGGCAAAATCACAAATGCCATTAAATACGCTGAAAATCTACTGTGTGATTTGTATCTCATAACGAATGCACCGCCCAGCATGATCTCTACCAATTCCGATGCAATTGTTGATGAGATATGTATCACAATACAGGATCTCTTGGCCGAAAGACAGGTCATTATTGATGATGAATTGATAGATTCCAGCAAAGAAGATGAATTGGGAGAATATGATGTGAACCACAAACGGAATGGATATTTGAAAAAATTAATGACTGAATATATCTTTATAATTTAGCACGCCTTACACTGTTTGTTGATATTCTTTGAAATAAAATTGAATAATTCAGTAGATTTTTGAAAAAGAAAAGAAAGAGTACACTAGTAGGAATTGAACACTGTACCTCCATCGCGGTAGCCATGAACCTTTCCCGCTGCTCTACGCTGACTTGCTCGTAATATATGTAATGTTACGGGTATACACAGTACACAATGAACTCCAAAATCGATTATCTCAAAAACCAACGCCCGTCGCTATTAAACCAGATAGCCAGGCACTCAGCGTAAGTGCCTCTACAACACATTTGAAGTGCATCATAATCCGTGATTTACAGTATGGAGGGTCCCCTTGTAAGCTGCAATCACTGTGCTGGATTCTATGTAATCATGACAACCAACAAGCTGTCTGCATTAAAGGCCACCGACAAACTGTGACCAAGAAACAAGTGGACCACTCTCGTGCTGAGCATGCTATTCAACATGACATCCTTCATTTCACTGACTGCTTCATAGCCTTTGCCATATGGGTCCTTCCAACCTACACCAGCTTTTCTGAATTGCTCAGGTAGGAACTTTCCCTGCAATATATCCTACATTCCCTTAACCCTCCTGGCCTCAGCCTTCGTTATTCATCGTCCTCATCCATCCAGCCCCTTCCCTGTTCCTGTTCCAGCAACACACAGCCCTCATTCCACCATTGCACCCAGTCCCCCCCCCCTCCTCCTCCCCTCCCCTCTCCATGTATTGACGAGATATAGTTCAACTGATAAGTCGATGATATCACTCCAGGGGCACCATCCATTAGTTTTCTTTGACACTTCATGAAGTTGCGAAGCCCAGCTACTTACTACTACTACTAGATAGTCAGCAGATTCCCAAGCCAGCATGAAGGCAAATACTAGCTTCACTGCTTTGCACTTTTTGGGTTTCAAATGTCAGTCATGCATGAAGTGGTGGTCCTGTTGCTATCAGTATGTGATGTATTGTATTATGTTGCTCTGTTGCAAGCTTGAGTGACTGTCAAGTAATTTCTATAAAGTGCCTAAGAAGTTTAATGCATGGTGAATCTCCTGTTATTACTTGTTCTCAAGCACAGACACTGTGATGAGATCGATCCAGGCTGCTTAGGCTGGGAAGAAGTTGAGCACATAGTTAGAGAATCAACTCATGGGGGTGACATCTTAAGACCTCCTGGCAACAAACAGACCTGAATTTGTCCAGTCACTTAATGTAGAGGAAAGCATCAGTGACCATAATGCTGTGATAGCATCTATGACAATGGGTCTGACAAAGAATGTTAAGAAAGTTAGGGAGCCATTCTTTCTTAGCAAGAGTGAAAGGATGGAAATTTCAGAGTACTCGAGTAGTCAGCATCAAATATTCAGTGACAAGGATGAAGATGTGGAACACAAATGGAAAAAATTCAAAGGAACTTTATAATATCCCTAGACAAATATGTTCAGAGTATAGTTTTAAGGAACAGGAAAGACTCACCATGGTTTAGTAACTATGTTAGAAAACTTCTACAAAGACAAAGAGAGCTTCATCTTAGATTGTCTTGCTGACAAACAAAAGCTGAATGAAGCAAAAGTGAGTGTAAGGAGAGCAATGAGAGAAGTGTTCAATGACTTTGAAAGTAAAACTTTATCAACTGATCTAAGTAAAAAGCCTAAGAGATTTTAGTCGTATGTAAAATCAGTAAGTGGGTCAAGATCATCTATTCATTTGCTCAGTGACCATACTGGCACCAAAATGGAAGATAACAGAGAGAAGGTCAAAATACTGAATGCAGTCTTCTGAAATTGTTTCAACATGGAAGACTGTAATATGGTTGCTCCTTTCAATCATCATACGAACAATGAAATGGCGGATATTGAGATAACCGATTGCAGAACAGAAAAACAACTACAGTAATTAGTAGTGGAAAGGTGTCGGGACCAGATGAGATATCAATAAGATTCTACAAAGATTATGAGAAAGAACTTGCTACCCCTGTAGCAGCAATTTATTGTAGATTGCTTGAGCAACAAAATGTATCTAGTGACTGGAAGAAAGAGCAAGTCATTTTCATTTTTAAGAAGGGCCGTAGAACAGATGTAAACAATTAAAGAACTATATTGTTGACATCAGTAGGTTGTAGAATTATGGAACATGTTCTATGCTCAGGAATTATGACTTCCTTGGAGAAGGAAAAAATCTTCTCTATAAAAATCAACATGGATTCTGCAAACAGAAATCCTGCAAAACTCAGCTTGCTCTGTTCTTCCATGAGATCTACAGTGCATAGACAATGCACTAAGGTTGATGCCATGTTCCTTGACTTCAGGGAGGCATCTGACCTCATCCCGCACTGCTTTTTAGTGAAAGTAATACGAGCTTATCGAGTGTCAGAGTGGACCTGCAACTGGATTCAAGACTTCCTTGCAGACAGAACTCAATACATTGGAACAAACTTGACAGATGTAAAGGTAATTTTCGAACTATCCCAAGGAAGTGTGATAGTACCGTTAATGTTTACAATATATATAAATGATCTAGTAAAAAGCGTCAGATGCTCTCTGAGGCTGATCACAGATGACAGTTGTCTATAACAAAGTAGCAGTACCAGAAGATAACAATCTGCAGAATGAACTGATAAATGGTGCAGGCTCTGGCAGTTGACCCAATTGTAAATAAATAAAATTGCACATACATAGTAAAATTAACCCACTACTGTATAGCTACACTATTGATCACAAACTGCTGTAAACTGTATCTGCCATAAAATATCGAGGATTAACTATCAAGAACAACCTTAAGTGGAATGAGCACGTAAAACAAATAACGGGAAAAGCAGATGTCAGGATAGTGGCTTATAAGGCGCTTGTTCGGCCGATTCTTGAGTATTGTCCATTTATCTGGGAACCCTACATAGAATTTATAGAAGAGATCCAACAAAGAGTCGCACATTTTGTCACAGGATCATTTAGTCAGCTCGAGAGTATTACAGGGATGTTCAACAAACTCCATTGGCAGGCATTACAAGAGAGTTGTGTGCATCTCTTATAGAAATTTTGAGAGAACAAATTCAGGGAAGAGTCAGATAACATATTATTTCACCCCACATATGTCTCAGGTAATGACCATGAGAAGAAAATTTGAGAAATTATATCCAGTACAGAGGCTTCTCGACAATCATTCTTCCCACACGCTATTCGTGAGTGTAACAGGGATGAAGGGCTCAGTTAGTGGTACAAAAAGTATCCTCCACCATACACCATACACCATTAGACGGCTTGTGAAGTATGATACAGGTACAATGAGGCAGGTGGATCCCGGGTAAAACAACATGTCCACTCCTATGTCCAATAAGAACAGTTATTTCATGTATCATCCAGTAACAAAAAGTCAACGGCTCTTATTTAGAGAGTCAGTTGCTCTCATTACTGTCTTCATCACATTTCATGAGGCTGGTTGCGCTTCCTTGCCTCTTTACTGAACTGCCTATGATACCAGCATAATTTTATAGCCTATGGCGAGTATCTGCAAGTTCCTGTTGCGTGATAGCACTGTGGTTGGCTGGTACTCAAGTAAAAAGCTGCGAGTTTTGTAGTAAGTTCCGCCAGCTGTACTTGAAGCAAAGCAAATTTTGACTTGGTGGTATGACTTGATTAGGGTGCAACTGCTACCATACTTGCAGTGCATGTGTTTCAACAATGTGGTCAGCCATATGTGCAAGTACATCCAATTCTCCCATGCACACTATACATTTTGTGTGTGTGATGGCAGGCATGACAGCCAAATGTTTCTCAGAATGTCATCACTGACTGCACTATTTGCCAATGTTTGCAGACAATGGAGCAACTGTAATAGTGTGTGATCACCTAGTTCTTCCACCCACAGCAACTTCCTTAATATATTGATGTCTGTCTGTGACATGTGTTTGAACAGTGCATTTTTAAGTGCTGCATATCAATCTGTAGCTGGTGGCGCAACTAGAATTCCCTGCACTCACTTCAGTGGCCATCTCCTCATTAAGAGCTGCTCTGACATAACTATATTTGGTCTCATTGGTAGTAACGTACCAGCACAGACTGACTCTCCAAATGTGTGAACTGAAGTACCATATTTTGTTGCCAGAACAGAGGTGGCTGCACTGCAATGCAGCCGACTATCATGCTCATTGGATCCTCATCTGCAGTTGTTGGTGTTACCATTGGTAACATCTAGTATTCTATGTAAATCACAGAACATGCTATAGCTGACACAATTGCTTAAACTCAGTCAGGCGACACTGTTGAGTTTTGACTGCATTGTGCAATGTGGTTATTTCTTACTAATCATGTTGTATATGGTACGATTATATTATCATGATGTTAGGGTCACCAATAAATAATGGGTCTTACAACAAGATTTTTATTTCCAAAATTTAACAAGCATAGCAAACATAAATGTGAGTGGTACCTCTGGCTACACCATAGCAATCAAGGAAAACCAAAGAATTAACAACCCTAGCAGTCACACTAACACCAGATAACGTGCATTACATCATCTCTGAATTTGAACACTTTGTATTACTATAATTTATCACTATGTACACTGTCACTACAGAACCACTGTTTATACAATAAACTAGAATTTTCTGGAGATGGCAATAGAGAAATGACGACCTGCAGTGATGCAGACGGGGGAAATAAAATCAGTGGAAGATACTCTATAACTGGTTCATGAATAAAAATGCAAAACTCTTCTATTTTGTGCTCTAGCAGAAAGCAATAAAACTATTAAAATTTCTACTTCTGAAGCTGAATATATGGCTCTGGTGATAATTGTTAAGATTTACTGTGTTTAAGACAACTTATGTCTGAGGAACATGCAAGTAGTGTGACAAAGTCACTTAAAGTATATTGTGATAGCAAAGGAGCCATTCAGTCAGCCAAGAATTTAGTGACAAATTCTAGATCCAAGCATAGAGGTATAAAATATCATTTTGTAAGAAGGTATGTTGAGTCAGATGTTATTGTTATTGGCTACCTGCCTTTTAAAGAAATGTTAGTTGCTGTTTCTGCTAAATCCTTAAATAATACAAGAAATTGTGACCATGTGAAATAAGTGAATAAGTGACAGTACATTTGAATTTCAATATTGTGTGACAATGATAATTTAATGGTACAAGTTTGAATATGTAAATAGATATCAATAGCTTTCTGTTTACTCCTTCTTGTTATTATTACTTTGTGGTTGTCAGGTACTCACATGTGAATAGTATTAACAGTGCATGTACTGATTTTCATTAAATAAGACATTCCTTCACAAAATTTTCGCACTAATTACATTAAATATGCTCAAAAGATATATTTGTAGTTTGCTTGAGAGTTTACTTTTCTTCTTAGCTGTTTGATAGTGTGACTGTTTGTACATGTGCTCTGCTATTCTATGAGTACTATTCATACTTAATATGCAACCAATGCCACTATCATTGCTGTTATCAGCCTACATGGAATTTCTATATATATTCTGCCCATCTCTAGCTCCAGGACAACTTGGAAAATCAGTTTGTTCATGTAGGTGGCTCTTCCTTTGATAGCATATGCTAGCATATGTTTTTCCAGTTACAGAGCTGATACAGGTGATGGCAGGAGAGTTCATAGGTGGAATCTTACAGTGATGAAGGTCACAGGGGTAGGCAACATAGAGTAGGGAAATGGTTGCAGAAGCAGTATAGTGCCTGAACAGGACATAGCAGGGATGGAAAGGGAGTGGGGGTGTGGTGGGGGAGAGAAGCTATCCTGGATGTGGTGCAAAAAGTGTCAGATAGAATGGACTACATTTCAGAGCATGGTTTTGGGAATTTATAGCAACAACTGCAACAACAGGCCAGGATTCACCTCAGAAAGCTGTCCTACCATCTCCTAAACTATATTAACAGCACTGGTTCCCTTCCTTTCCAGCTCGCTAAACAGCCAAACAGCCACACCCTCAAGCACCACTCCTCTCCAACAAACTGACCTAGGCCAACCTTCCTATCATCCCTCATTCTTCACCACTGCCTCCCAGAGCAGGGAAATGGTTGCAAAAGTGTCAGATAGAATGGACCACATTTCAGAGAGTGGTTTTAGGAAGTTATAGCAACAACTGCAATAATAAGCCCCCATGGGGTATCATATTACACTGGATAAAATGACTTCAGAAATCAGCGAATATATTACTCCAACAGATTCAATCATTTTTTAAAATAATTATGTAGCAGTATAGGTTGCAATGTATTCCAAACACATTTTAACAAAAGAATAAGAGTTGCAAACAGCTTACTACCTAAACCAATAAATATCATTTAAATTAAAATAGGCATCTTATTATTTATTAATACACTTTTTTATCCTCAACTCCAAAACAGTTATGAAAAGTACTTTAAGCAACTCCCAATTTTACCAATTTGTCGGTAGAGGACCCCATCTATCCTTTTGTTAAGCCATATTCCATTCCCCCAACTCCCCTCCCCCATTAGCCCCCCCTCCCTCCCCATGACTGACTTATAGAATTGCCCCTGCCTGTATTATCCAAGGGTCTCACTTCCAGACCCAGTCCCAACACTTTTCCAACAGGAAACCTGGAATAGAACCCTGCCTTCAACAGATCAAACCATGATCCCAACTTAACCCATCACCACTACCTCAAAATCATCCTTTACAAGAGTTACAGGAATTCTTAAAATCCAGCATAGCTTCACAGTATTATCCAAGGGTCTCACTTCCAGACCCAGTCCCAACACTTTTCCAACAGGAAACCTGGAATAGAACCCTGCCTTCAACAGATCAAACCATGATCCCAACTTAACCCATCACCACTACCTCAAAATCATCCTTTACAAGAGTTACAGGAATTCTTAAAATCCAGCATAGCTTCACAGTCCTTTCTCAGGACCCTACAACATGACCCTAACCAGTCCTCTGCAGAACTTTTCATTCCCTAAAAATTGATGACTCCATCATTATCCTCCTGGCTGATAAGAAATCTACCACTTGGTGCCAGTGTCTGACCATCAGAAAAATGTAAGTGAGAGTCTATGCCAGCTGTCTGACACCTCTGCATAAAACATCAGCCATCAAGATCCCATCCCTACGATACAAATAGACCTACAGTCCCTCCTTAAAACCTCAGACCCCTCACGAGGACTAGTACCTCAATCCAATTCTTACCACACCCAAACTACTCGCTTTTTACCATCTACCTAAGACCCACAAACCCAATTACCCTGGCCTTCCAATAGCTGCTGGCTTCAAAGAACTCACCAAATATATATCTGCCTTGTGAATTTTAAAATTTTCCCGGCGAATTGACTGTTCAAACAAATTTCGGGCTTGCAGCCGGTCGTCATTCCATACTTCACACGATATTTCAACTGGGCACCTGCCAGTCATCTTCAGGTGAGCCATCGCAGACTGGCGAAAACGTCCTCCGTTCCGCAATATATAGCGTACTGTAACTATTGCACGCATGCGTTGAAAACTTGATAGATGAACCACACTGCCGAACGGCAGCGCCCTCGCTGGTGGAATAGCAGAACTCAGTCCCCCTCTGCGTTGCTGTTTGCCGCAGCCGTCGACGCACTCTGTCGTCTTCGATTAGAGCAAATCGTGGAGATGACGGGATTCCACGCACTGTCCAGCTGGTAGCCGCTGTCACGATTTAACAGATTTGCTGCCAGTCGTGTTTCTACGGATTCTTTATTAATGGAGTCCCAGAAAGATGTTGCTGTGGACAAAATCGTTGTTTTCTCATACTCCATTAAATGTCCAGTAGAAATACAATGTTCAGCAATAGCAGACTTGCTTGGCTGCAAAAGGCGGGCGTAACGCTGATGTTCAGTGCAGCGTTCTTTCACGGTGCGTGTGGTTTGACCTATGTAAGCCATACCACATTGGCACGGTATCGTGTAAATTCCGGCCTTCAAAGAGAGGATCTGCTATACAAGACGAAGGTTAGATGATATTTCAGCAGAACTTTACCAGTTACATCTGAAGGTTACAAGGTATCTTTCTCCTGTATCATGGGACTGAGTTGATGGAGTGACTTCGCCAAAGTTTGAGTGGATCCACAAGGATGCTAACTGTTGGCAGATATCAAAATTTGACTGGCTGTTGCCACAGAAGCCGTCACCAGAAGGGATAATGATACAACGTTCCGTTGTCAATCTCACGGAGAAGAATTTGGACAACGCAACACTGTCTGTATTAAGCAAGGGACTCAATTTTGCACCTACACCTACAGCACCATCATTAATAAGTTTTTTGAGTGGTGTTGAAGAAGCTGTACGATGTCTTCCTTTGGATGCTGCAGACAAAATAAGAAGGGAACTTGCCATGCTCTGTCGAAGGCTCCTACTCAATGCAGTAATTTAACCTCTGCAGAAAGGGCTGCATTACGATATCTGAGAGAGGACCCTGATCTAGTGGTACTGAAAGCTGACAAAGGTAATGCAACTGTTTTGTTACCTCGTGGTGTGTATAAAGATAAGATGTATGGGCTGCTAAGTGACTCTACCTATAGGAGGATTGATTATGATCCTACAGGACGTGTGCAACGGAAAACTTCAGTACTATTAAATTCATCCTCCTTACCGCAAGAGACCATCAAGAGGTTAAGATCACATGGTTGTGTACCTCCAAGACTGTATGGCCTTCCAAAAGTTCATAAAGAGGGTCTTCCTCTGCGTCCAATAGTGAGCAACATTGGAGCTCCTACATATGATTTAGCTAAACATCTCACTTCCTTACTGAGACCTTTCGTGGGCACGTGCTCACATCACATACAAAACTCAGCTGATTTTATCAATAGACTAGGGGCTCTTCGTCTTAGCAGTTTAGACCTTCTAGTAAGTTTTGATGTAGTCTCACTTTTTACAAAAGTTCCTCTTGCAGATTCTTTGACACTGATTGATAACATGTTTCCTGTTGATATTACTGCTTTGTTCAAGCATGCTCTTTCCTCGACATATTTTCTGTTTAATCAAGAATATTTTGAACAGACTGATGGTGTCACCATGAGCAGCCCCCTGTCTCCTTTGGTGGCCAACCTTTTTATGGAGGATTTTGAGGAGAGAGCGCTTGAATCAGCTGCCCTGAAACCAACAGTTTTTTGGAGGTATGTGGATGACACTTTCATAGTGTGGCCTCATGGAGAAGATAAATTAATAGAGTTTCTACACCACCTCAGCTCCATTCATAGCAACATCCGGTTCACCATGGAAACAGAGAAAGATGGCTGTTTGCCTTTCTTGGATGTCCGGGTTCGAAGGAAGAATGATGGTTCTCTAGGGCACTCAGTTTACCGGAAACCCACTCATACTGATTTGTACCTGCAAGCATCGAGTTGCTATCACCCATTGCAAACCATGAGTTTGCTTAAAACACTTGTTCATAGAGCTCATACTGTCTCAGATCTAGATAGCTTACCTCAAGAACTCTCCCATCTAAAGACAGTATTCAGCGAAGATGGGTATTCCATCCGGCAGATTAACAGGGCACTAAACCACACACACCATGAAAGAATGCTGCACTGAACATCAACGTTACACCCACCTTTTGCAGCCAAGCAAGTCCGCTATTGCTGAACTTTGTATTTCTACTGGACATTCAATGGAGTATGAGAAAACAATGATTTTGTCCACAGCAACGTCTTTCTGGGACTCCATTATTAAAGAATCCGTAGAAATATGACTGGTGGAAAATCTGTTAAACCATGACAGTGGCTACCAGCTGGACAGTGCGCGGAATCCCATCATCTCCACGATTTGCTCTAATCGAAGACGACAGAGTGTGTCGACGGCCGCGGCAAACAGCAACGCAGGGGGCGACTGAGTTCTGCTCTTCCACCAGCAAGGGCGCTGCCGTTCGGCAGTGTGGTTTATCTATCAATTTTTCGACGCATGCACACAATAGTTACAGTACGCTATATATTGTGGAACGGAGGACGTTTTCGCCAGTCTGCGACGGCTCACCTGAAGATGACTGGCAGGCGCCCAGTTGAAATATCGTGCAAAATATTGAACGACAACCGGCTGCAAGCCCAAAATTTGTTTGAATATATCTGCCTTGTTTGATCAACACCTGCAACATACAGTACAAAGACTTCTCTATTAAATTAAAGACACCAACTATTTCCTAGATCATCTGAAATCCATGCGCATCTCCCTCCCACCCACACCTTACTGTTACCACTGATGTCATCTCCCTCTATTCCAACTTCCCCCATATACATAGTCTGTCTGTGCTGAACATTATCTCGACCAGCACCCACCTGATTCTAAACCTGTGACACACTTCCTGCTCACCTTAATCAACTTTATATTTATGAATAGCTACTTTACTTTTGAGGGGCAGACATACAAATGGTCAGGAACATCACCATGTGAACCACAGTGGCTTCTTCCTGTGCCATAATTTTCATGGGCCTGTTGGAAGACAGATATCCTGGAATCCATTACCCTTTAGCCCCTGATTCAGCTTAAATACACTGATGCCGTATGGACTCACAGTGAGGTGACCTGTTAAAATTTTTGGAAACTGTACGTATATTCTCCCAATTAAATTTCACATGGTTTCTATTCTGAATCTCATGCTAAATTCTTTAATGTTGACCTCATTCTCACCAAGGATCAGCTACACACTTCTGCTCAGATTAAACTTAGTAACACAAAACATAACTACACACTTGTGCTCAGATTAAACTTAGTAACACAAAACATAACTACATTTTGACAGTTGTCATCCTTTCTATGTCAAATATTGCCTCCCGTATAACCTTGGCATTCAAGGCAAATATATTTGTTTAGATATACCCTCAGCCTTCACTGGACACAATTATACCACCAGCCTAGTTCAAAAGCAGATTTCCCATGTCATGACATCCCGTTGTGGTACTGCTGATCCCTCCATAAACAATTTAGGAGTACATCTCTTGTCACTCAGTACTATTCTGGTATTGAATATATTAATCTCATACATTGTCAAGACAAAGGTTTGCTAAAATCATGCCCTGAAATTGGGTCCATTCTATCTGACATTTTGCCCACTGCACCTAGAATAGCTTTTTGTTGCCCCCCCCCCCCCCCCCCCCTCCCAAACTCTGCAGTATACAGGCCAGGCCTATTTCTGTGCTCTATAATTCCTATCCCTGTGACTGTACCTGCTGTAAGACTAGCTCTGTGCACCCTCCTACACTATCTATCCTAGTCCCATAATTGGCAAAAGGTTTACTACTAAGGGAAAGCCATCTGTGAAACATCATGTTTTGTACCAGCTGTAATGTAAACATTGTTCAGTCATCTCCATTGGTATGACTGCCACGGAGCTATCGATTAGGATGAGTGGGCATTGGTAGAGGGTGTATACTGGCAACACATAATATCTTGTTTCAGAGAATGCTCTACAACACGATGGTTGTAACCTCAGTGCCTATTCCACTTCTTCACTCCCTTTTAGCTTCCTGTATCTTATATTTTCTAACCTGTGTCTAACATTGCCTTCCTTCAACAGAAGTTATCAATAATGAAAATACTTTCTACCATTTAAACAGGTTAATATTATCTCAGCTGTTTTTCTAAAAGAATTTCATATGATTTTGTATATGATGTGGTATATTCCAGTCTATAATCCAGAAAAAGAAATTAATCAATTTTTGTTGTTACAGTCGACATGTACTAACTCTGTATGTACAATTAATAATACTTTTATTTTGGAAACATTTGAAATTAAGAAATATCTGGCACACTTAAAATTCCTATCATTAATTATGCAATCTGACACTAATTATTAAATTTATTTCTGGATTCATTTATAAAATAATGATATAACTTGGTGAAGATTCTTCTTTTGTCAAGAAAATTTGTAAACTCTTGGAATATTGTTAGTACCACATAATGAGTTAGTAGTGGACATGCCTCTGATGATGTGATCGGATGTGTTTTTAATTTTGGCAACAACAATGTAATTTTTTATTTAAAAGTGGAGAATGTAAAGATGGTGTGATATTGAAAAATGTGACAAAATAAAAATCAAGATTAAAAACAGGCAATTCTTCAGTATTAGTATGTCATGTGGAACCTACGAAGTCAGAAATTTCATTCTCGAGAATCAACCTCAAAACGTGGCAAACTGGGGGCAACTACGAGAAGGGAAGATAAGTAAAAAAGTTATTTGTAATACTCCTCTTGAAGCTTATTAAAAGAGTCAATTATTTGGAAGAGTGAAAATCAACAAATGAAATGTGGCCAGAAGGGGGGGGGAGATTAAAATTGGTGGTGTCGTCCAGGATCAATTGACTGATAATGAAGTTTTATCTGTTGCAGAAGAAGGGGCAGTGATTTGTGTCATTTGCAGTTTATATGTAAACGAATTTCCGATCACACCCAACAAAGTCATATCAACAGTGATGAGGTAGTATTAACAATGACGGATCGGATCAATTGAAAGAGGACTTTACAAGAACAACATGGGACATCAAAGATGGAAAGATAAGTACAAGCTATCTGTGAAATTTGTTTGTGGACTTGGTCAATTGTTAACAAAATGGGTAAATTTAATTTTGAGTCAGTGGGAAACATATCAAAGTTTTGAAAAAAAGTTTTTAAATAAATTTTGGTCGGAAGCTGAACACGGGAGAATTAAAAGTGGATTTTTGAGCGGTCCTAATTATAAGAATAGGGATGGTACTCTGAAAGAGTTTTGTAAGAATCAACTTTAGGAACACCTTGACGAAGCATTTGATGATATGACATTTATTGATGCACTTAAAATGAGATTACCAGAAAGATTGTAGTGGGATTCAGTACATGGACCTGATGAATGTCTTGAACAATTTTTACGATATGTTGACAGGCTGGATAGGGCAGTAGAAAGAAGTATGTACAATAAGAATTGAAATGATGTAAAATCACAATGGGAATAACTACAGAAACAGAGGAAACGGTAACTTCCATCACGATCAAAATGTTAATACAGAGAGAAATTTTAGACATCAGCAAGATAGGCATAATGGGGATAACCATGGCCAATTTAATATGAGAAACAATCATAGAAGTAACTATTCAGGAAACCGCAATCCGCCTCAATAAAGGTCCACAGTTTTGGGGCGCAGAAACACGACAAGTACAGGATCCTCAATTTACACTTGCAATTAGACAATAATAACAATATTAATGATGTGGTACAGGTATCTGAAATTGAACACAAAGAATATCACATTTCTCATTTACATTTTGATCAAATACAGAACTGGAAATCCACACATACAATGAGGCAACTCCCATCACCTTAACAGAAACAGAAGCAACCTTAAAATCTATGCCTAAAGGAAAATCTTCTGGTGAAGATGAAGTGAACATAGACATGATAAATGCAGCAGGTATCCAAGGCATACAATGGCTGCACCGAATACTCAATGCCTTATGGGCAGATAAGAAAATACCTGTGGATTGGAGCAAGGGTGTAATAATTCCTCTGTTTAAGAAATGTAGCAGGCAGAAACACACCAACTATAGAGGAATAACCCTATTGTCTCATGGGCTGAAAATACTTGAGAAGATAATAGAAAAGAGACTGACAACTATCCCAGAACCACCGTTGGAGGAGGAACAATATGACTTCAGAAGTAACAGATCAAAATAGATCAAATTTTTAGCACCCACATGTTCATGGGAAAGTACTGGGAGAAAGGCAAGAACCTGGTCACAGGTTTAGAATCAGGTGGGTGCTGGTCGAGATCCCTAGTCTAGAAGAAAATATACATTAAGTTTGTAGATTCATAGGACTATAAAGTGTGTTTTGTTTGTCATGAGTTTAGAATGTAATATGATGTGATTTCTAGGGTTCTGTCTTATCTATTGACTGAGTTATAATCTATTATACACTATATAATTATGTTTTGTAATAGTTTTGTGCTTTAGAATTTGATACATACATGCCATGAGAATAAATGAGTAGATCCTTTTGCAATTTTGAAATGGGCCTATGTTATAATTTGTACTGTAAAATTTAGGAATAGTATCTTAGTATATCTGTAAGTATCTCCTTGTTAGTTCCTTTTTTCATTGCATTTAACTCTGTTTATTAAAGTTCAATATGTCAACACTTTTTAATCTTATTTGGCATAAATCCTACATAATAGCTTTTGGAATGTAAATAGGGAGAGCATATGCCGTGTGATGTGAAGAAGGTATTGGACAGCATATTTACTAAACAAAACAATGTTTCAGAATTTGATGTGAATGCTATTCTATTCTGTTCTATTCTATTGTAAAAGAAGTTACCTATCTGCTGGAGGGAGTGATGAGAACTCTAGGGTGGAAACTGAAAGATGGGGGGCAGGTGCCAGGAACCAATTCATGGAGTTTGGAGGAAGCCGAAAGGCACGCGTTTAAGCTCACGCAGGCTGGCGTGAGGTCTGGAAAATGACAAGGAATTATAGTAGCCAAAAATAGTACATAGCTTCTGGAATACTTAACTTTAATCCATAATTGGAGAACATCACTCTTGATGATACATAATTACAATCTCAATATAAACTGGTAATGGCGCCTTGCTAGGTCGTAGCAAATGACGTAGCTGAAGGCTATGCTAACTATCGTCTCGGCAAATGAGAGTGTAGTTTGTCAGTATAGCATCACTAGCAAAGTCGTCTGTATAACTGGGGCGAGTGCTAGGAAGTCTCTCTAGACCTGCCGTGTGGCAGCGCTCGGTCTGCAATCACTGACAGTGGCGACACGCGGGTCCGACGTATACTAACGGACAGCGGCCAATTTAAAGGCTACCACCTAGCAAGTGTGGTGTCTGGCGGTGACACCACATTCCTCCCCCGCAAATCGGCGGACGGTGGTGGTATAAGGCTTCCGTCCGCTGTGGAGAGGACCCCATGTTGGCGTATGCGATGAGGTGGGGAGCCTAACACCAGGCGAGGCTGTGCCACCCGCACCCTGCCATTCGGTCCGAGGGGAGCTAGGAAACGCCTGAAAACCTAGTCCAGGGTGCACGCCAACATGCGGTGTATGCGCCCGTAGAGAGACAGGAGGGGCCGAAGATTCGACCTCCATCGGGGCGGGGCAGCCGACGGGCGAAGACAACATATGGTCCGGAGCGGGCAAGTGTTCCATGTCAGAGGACAGTTGGTCATGGGAAGCGATTGGCGGCGCGTGACCCAGGGAGGCGCTTGGTGGCTGCAGCGAAGCGTCCACTGCGGGCATCGCCGGTGGGAGAACAGGTGGCGGCGCCGCGCCATGGGGCAAAATGGAAGGCAGCGTCGGTAACACCTGGGGATGAGGCGAGCCAGTAGATGGGTCCCCAGGGCGCTGACCGGATGGCACCGTCGCTGAAAGCAGACAGGGAGCGGCAGAACCCGTGCGACGAGAGAGGCACAGCTGATTGAGATGCCGACGCACCTCACCAGAGGCCCCCAAAACCAGAAACATAGCGCGGCCGAGGCAGTGAAGAATGCGCCCTGCGAGCCAACGCCGTGAACCTCGATAGTTGCGATAGTATACAACGTCGCCTGGAGCAATAGCAGGCATCTGCCGCTGCACAGGAACCTGATGTGGCGGATGTAACAAAGACATCAAGGTTCGATGAGGACGACCGTGGAGCAACTCAGCCGGCGAGCGACCATCTCGGGGCTGAGAGCGATACGAGGACAAGAAGAGCAATAACGCGTCCTCCCGAGAATGCGACTCTTTCAACTTCAACATCTGTGACTTGAAAGTCCGGACCAATCGTTCAGCGGCACCGTTTGACTGAGGCGAAAACGGCGCGGATGTCAGATGTTGAATACCATTGGCCTTGCAGAATGACTGAAATTCTGTGGACATGAATTGTGGGCCATTGTTGGAAACAATAGTCTGTGGAAGACCTTCAATGCAAAAGATAGCGGTTAACATTTGGATGGTGGCAGATGACGTCGTGGAAGACATCCGGACAACAAAAGGAAAATTAATGAATGAATCTACTACAACCAGCCATCGAGCATTCCAGAATGGACCAGCAAAATCGATGCGTAAGTGTTGCCAAGGGGTAGTGGTTTTTGGCCATGCAAAGAATTTCCGTGGCGGTGTGGATTGTTGTTTGGCACACGCCATGCAAGAAGAGCACATATTCGTAATCGCAGCATCATTTCCAAACCAAGTACACGTTTAAGCTCACGCAGCCTGGCGTGAGGTCTGGAAAATGACAAGGAATTATAGTAGCCAAAAATAGTACATAGCTTCTGGAATACTTAACTTTAATCCATAATTGGAGAACATCGCTCTTGATGATACATAATTACAATCTCAATATAAACTGGTAATGGCGCCTTGCTAGGTCGTAGCAAATGACGTAGCTGAAGGCTATGCTAACTATCGTCTCGGCAAATGAGAGCGTAGTTTGTCAGCATAGCATCGCTAGCAAAGTCGTCTGTATAACTGGGGCGAGTGCTAGGAAGTCTCTCTAGACCTGCCGTGTGGCAGCGCTCGGTCTGCAATCACTGACAGTGGTGACACGCGGGTCCGACGTATACTAACGGACTGCGGCCGATTTAAAGGCTACCACCTAGCAAGTGTGGTGTCTGGCGGTGACACCACACAGACACACTCCCACACTGCTGTATAGCTGTACCCTGCTGGACCACTCGACTTACAAGAGATCATAGGTGCTGGCTAATGCACACAAGCATCTGTCAACTATACCAGTGCTGTGACTGAGATCTGTAAATTGTTAACCAAGATGGCCAAATACAGTGTTATTTTACATAAATGTATGCTTTTTCAAGTAGGGGAATTGACTTCCCAATACATTATCTAACCTTAAAACACTATATTTTTTTCTCGTCAATTGTAATGAATCTTCTAGGTCTCTATGTATGTAGGTTAGTTTGTATGGGCAGTTAGCAGATACGATGGAAGACATTTACTAGCATAGACAATATAACAAGATGTATACATGTCTGCTTTCATACACGGATTTTGGTTCTCAGGCTACTGGATTATGCCATCATTCAAAGCCAGTTACGAGTCTGTTTACCTGTATTTATCCTGAGTACTGCAGTATTGTATCTGACTGTAACTTGAGTTGTTGGCAGACTACAACTATTGATTGAGGCTAGATGCTTCTTATAATGATTCTTTACATATGATTGAACTTTTTGATACGATTATGAACTCTTTATTCATTTCATTGTGTCGAAACATTTTTGCTGGTCTGTGCCTGGTGTGGTTTGGATTCATGGATTGGTCCCAACATCGTAAGCAAGGGCCCTAATATTTTTTCCTTCCATGAGTCAGCATATCCTTAAATACTCTGGTTTATGTGGTGATTGGTTTTGTATTATATTCCTACTCATAGTTGAGTATATTCTTCTGGCCTGTACTCGTTGTTGTGATTTTTCGAGTTGGCTCACTCGTTGTACACTTAAGCTCTGATTTTTTTCTCTTCTCTATTGAAGTTTTGAATGTGTGATTATGTGGATGAAAACTTAAAATTTGTAATTCCAGTAATTTACCTTCCCTCTGTATTTATTTCTATAGTTTAGTGTCATAATGTTGTAGTTTTGACTGCATTATTTGTCTTGTGACAGTATGTTCCACAGATTTGAAAATCTGAATGCCATATCCTGATATATGTATAGATTATGACTTGTATAGTAGATATTTTTCTTATGTTTTCTCTAATATGTTATGTATGAGATACTTCTATACATCTGCTTTATATCTTTCAGCATCATTTGTACACTGTTTGGCAAACCTTATAGTCTGTCACAAAATATTGTAAACACATTTTTTCCAAATTTTGTGAGGGGGTTATTGTAAAAGGACACCCTCCTCTAACATTACCTTTCTTCAATGGAAGTTATCAATGCCAAAAATACTTCCTAGTTTTTAAATAGGTTAATATTATCTCAGCTGCTTTTCTAAAAGAATTTCATATGATTTTGTATACAATGTGGTATATTTCAGGCTATAATCCAGAAAAAGAAATGAATTGATTTTCGTTGTTACAGTTAATGATACTTTTCTTTTCGAAAAATTCCTATAATTAATTATGCAACCTGGCACTAAATATTTAAATTTATTTCTGGATTCATTTATAAAATAATAATAGCACTTGGTGAAGATTCTTCTTTTGTCAAGAAATATTGTAAACTCTTTGGAATATTGTTACTACCACAGAATGAGTTAGTAGTGGGCATGCCTCTGATGTGATCGCACATGTTTTTAATTTTGGCAATAACAGTGTAATTTTTGATTTAAAAGTGGAGGATGTAAAGATGTTATGATACTGAAAAATGTGACAAAATAAAAATAAAGATAAAAACAGTCTATTCTTCCGTATATCCTCTTACTAAACATATAAATAGATGTCTAATTGAAGGAGTATTCCCAGAAGTATTAAAATTATCTAGGGTAGTGCCCATTTACAAGAAAGGAGACAAAAATTGCCCATCTAGCTATCGCCCAATATCCCTGACACCTATTTTATCTAAAGTTTTGGAATCCATCATCAACTCCCAGTTGTGTGATTATCTGACATGTAATAACATTATTACTGCGGTACAATTTGGCTTTAGGAAGGGCAAATCCACAGTCCATGCCATTGACTCCCTGATTAAAAAAGTGCTTAATGCTTATGAAGGAAAAAATTTTGCTCAGGCTACCTTTTGTAATTTTAGCAAAGCCTTCGATTCTGTGGAGCACATTTCACTCCTCAACAAACTAGTTTATTACGGAATCACAAACAGTGGAGCTGACAACATTTTTGAATCTTTCCTCAGCAACCGTAGGCAAATTGTTTGTATTAGTAAACAGAGATCACAGCTAGCTGAAGTTAAGTGCGGTGTGCCACAAGGCTCAGTATTAGGACCTCTGCTACTTATCCTAATGACAAACGATCTACCATCCTACATAAATACTCACTCCATTCTCTATGCAGATGATACCACTTTTTTCAATATCAGCTCAGACATTGATATGCTCCAAACTGTGGCAAACGACACAATATCACAGGCATCAGTCTGGTTCCGAGCTAATGGGTTCCTGCTTAATGAGAGTAAAACTCAAAAGATTGTATTTGGTTTGAGAGATCCGCCAACAGAAGACTTCAAGAATAGTGTTAAGTTCTTAGGTATTGTTATAGATACTAAACTGACTTGGGAGCCACATATTAAATACATTAGTGCAAGGCTGTCTAGAGTGGTGTATTTGTTAAAGAATTTAATAAGCCATGTACCTGCGGCCTATGTAAGATCAGCCTACTTTGCTTTTTTTCAGAGTATTATATCGTATGGGCTTTTAATATGAGGCAATAGCTCACACCTTCAGGACATTTTTGTACTTCAGAAGAAAGTAATTCGAATTATCACAAACAGTGATAAACTGGCCCACTGCAAACCACTGTTTATCAACTTAAAAATATTAACTGTGATAAACATGTATATTTACACTGCCCTACTGCATATAAAGAGCAACTTATCAGAATTCCAGTGTAGAAGAGATGTACACTCTCATGGAACCAGAAATAGTAGCAATCTTGACACACCTTACTACAGATTATCCAAGTCATTGAACAGCTACGAAGTGGTGGGTATGAAGATGTTTAATAATTTGCCACTAGAATGGGTAGAAGCTCCATTTGATTTATTTAAAGACAAATTGTTCAGTTGGTTAGCTGCAAATCCATACTACTCACTTCAGGAATTTTATGACTGTAAAATATCATAGTGGTACCGATTTGGAGAGTGCAGCATAATTTCTTTAACTGAATCAGTTATGATGCAATGCTTTCGTATTATTTCATTTTAAATATTGTATTTTATGTAAAACCTATGTCACATATTGATCTTTAACCCATGTATATATGCTGTATAACTTGTATATATGTAACTTGACTTTGTCAATTGCTGTAATAGCTAAACGACAATAAAATTTCATTCATTCATTCATTCATTCATTATTATCACGTCATATGGAACCTACAAAATTAAAAATTTCAGTCACAAGAACCAACCACTAGACATGACGAACTGGAGCCAACCTCGAGAAAAGAACGTAAGTAGAAAAGTTATATGTAAATCTTATTTCTCTTGAAACTTATTAAAAGAGTTAATTATTTTGAAAAGTGACAATCAATGAGAGAGGGGTAGAGTACACCTGTCTATTTCTCCCCCGTTCGTCTACCATGTACAATGCGCTTAACTTTCTGCTCTTATTTACTCTTGCTCAATGTTTTGTCAGTGATATCTGTCTTGGACATTACCTTATCTTCCACCTTTAAGCTCTTATGTTTTCAAATCACATTTGGTGCAGTCTACAACAATCAGTGTTTCTTTCTCATCCCATTCGATAAGTCTCCCCTGACCCGGAGCTCTGGGCAAATTTTCTTAACTCTCGCTATTCCCTGAACCTTACCCCTGTTCCTTTCCTTCATCCACTTTCTTTCCCCTTCACATCATCTGCCAGAAGAAGGAGCCATTGGCTCCAAAAGCTTGCATATTTCCTTAACTTTTAATTGTGTTTTTTCCAGCTGTTGCTTGGTGAGTCAATTTTTTATCCAGCCAATTGTGTTTGATACAGAACCTTGTAATTTAATTGTGAGAAAATGACCCAGACCATGCAATTTTGCACATCTTTTGATACTGGGGAAAAAAGTAAACAAAAACAATCCTGTAATTATGAAGAACTATCATTATTAGTGTTTGAGAAGAAAAGCCAATCCTGTTGAAGCAATGGAGAAACAGCAATGAAAATGAAGTGTGTCATGGAACAATTTTAACAATCTATGCCACAAACATAAAATCAAATCTAAGAACCAATTATGGAAAGGATAGATTGCTGCTCAAAGCAGTGCTCATGTGCCACAACAATAAATGGAGTGATGCATTGCCCGTTGTACTACTTGGCTTGAGAACCACTATTAAAACAGACATTGATCTAGCCCCGAGTAAACTAGTTTCTGGACAGAAAATTTGTGTTGCAGCAGACCTCACAGAGAGGCAGGAGGCTACAACTCCCCCAGCCCATGCATTCCAAGAATTCACATAGACAATGTAGCAACTCATTCCAGCAGCACCAGCCTGTCATGGCACAGAGCAAACATTTTCTCACATGGACTTCTGCAGCTGTTCGCCCATATGGTTATAGTTGATGCTATCAAGGTGCCATAGTGTCCCCTGTATGTGTAGCCATATCCAGTATTACAACATGCCTCGCACACCATCGTAATACTGTATGATGCATGGTGAATCAAGCCATCAACGAGACAGTTCCATCAGCAACACCTGTTACAAGCAACTCACCAACATTGGAACCCCATTGCAAAGAATCATATTATTATTTTTTTTCCCCTTCCTCTTGTTCTTTTCTTTTTACACATATTAGATATTATAATAACAAATATTACCCTTTACGAGAGCAACTGAACTTGAATTCATAATTTCATCTCCGGACATTTTTCTTCTTTGCTTCCCAAAAACTCTCCATCCTCTCATAAATCCTACTCCTCCCATTCTTCTGTCCACTTTTTACCAGACTGGCACAATGTTCTTTCCTCAGACTTCACACTTGTGATTTTATTCCGGCACTCAGGGTGGTCCTTGAGATTTTTTATGTTGATTTGCTGCAGATCCCTCTGGACTTCTTTCAGCCATTCTGTGCACACATTTACTCCTTGTTATAATACTGAAAAGTTCTCTTGTTGTTCTGGAGTATTCCATCTTGTAGATATGTGTATAAAATATGGCTCGGCATTTTCTGATTTTGTCTGTTACTGTGTTGGTCTTCAAACAGAGCTTGTTTTATGGTCTCTTCATGCAAAAACCGTTTTTGTTGATTCACACCTAAATCTTCCTGAGAATTTATTCTCTCTTTCTTATCTATTTTCTAATTTTTGAATGACCATCAATCACCATTGTTTCACCTGCATACATTACTTCTGGAAAATTCACTGTCTTATAGTACCTTAATTTTGCATCTCTCGAAATGCACTTCTTGTTGCAATACATCCATGTTAGCTCATAGGCCTTCTGAAACTTAGTGATTCTCTGTTCACTTTCCTTGACGTTGACCTCCATCTGTCCAATGGCCAGCTTCACACATCCGTCGCCAGCCGGTGTGGCCGTGCGGTTCTAGGTGCTTCAGTCTGGAACCACGTGACCCCTACAGTCGCAGGTTCGAATCCTACCTCGGGCAGGGATGTGTGTGATGTCCTTAGGATAGTTAGGTTTAAGTAGTTCTAAGTTCTAGGGGACTGATGACCACAGATGTTAAGTCCCATAGTGCTCAGAGCCATTTGAACCATTTGAACACATCCGTCCACATCAAACCCACCAACAAGCAACAGTACCTCCATTATGACAGCTGCCACCCATTCCATATCAAACGGTCCCTTCCCTACAGCCTAGGTCTTTGTGGAAAACGAATCTGCTCCAGTCCTGAATCCCTGAACCATTACACCAACAACCTGAAAACAGCTTTCGCATCCCGCAACTACCCTCCTGACCTGGTACAGAAGCAAATAACCAGAGCCACTTCCTCATCCCTTCAAACCCAGAACCTCCCACAGAAGAACCCCAAAAGTGCCCCGCTTGTGACTGGATACTTTCCGGGACTGGACCAGACTCTGAATGTGGCTCTCCAGCAGGGATACGACTTCCACAAATCCTGCCCTGAAATGAGAACCATCCTTCATGAAATCCTCCCCACTCCAACAAGAGTGTCTTTTCGCCGTCCATCTAACGTTCGTAACCTCTTGGTTCATCCCTATGAAATCCCCAAACCGCCTTCCCTACCCTTTGGCTCCTATCCTTGTAACTGCCCCCGGTGTAAAACCTATCCCATGCACCCCCCCCCCCCCCCCCACCACCACCTACTCCAGTCCTGTAACCCAGAAGGTGAACATGATCAAAGGCAGAGCCACTTATGAAAGCACCAAAGTGATTTACCAACTGACCTGCCTACATTGTGAAGCTTTCTAAGTGGGAATGACCAGCAACAAACTGTCCATTCGCATGAATGGACACAGGCAGACAGTGTTTGTTGGTAATGAGGATCACCCTGTGGCTAAACATGTCTTGGTGCATGGCCAGCACATCCTGGCACAGTGTTACACCGTCCGGGTATCAGAACTCCGGAGATGGGAACTTGCCCTTCAATATATCCTCTCTTCCCGTTACCAACCAGGCCTCAACCTCCGCTAATTTGAAGTTGCCACCGCTCATACCTCACCTGTCATTTAATAACATCTTTGCCTCTGTACTTCCGCCTCGACTGACATCTCTGCCCAAACACTTAGCCTTTACATACGTCTGCTTGTGTCTGTAGATGTGTGGATGGATATGTGTGTGTCCGAATGTATACCTGTCCTTTTTTCCCCCAAAGGTAAGCCTTTCTGCTCCCGGGATTGGAATGACTCCTTAGCCTCTCCCTTAAAACCCACATCTTTTCGTCTTTCCCTCTCCTCCCCTCTTTCCTGATGAAACAACCATGGGTTGCAAAAGCTTGAACTTTGTATGTGTGTTTGTGTCTCTATCAACATACCAAAACTTTCGTTTGGTAAGTTACATCATCTTTGTTTTTAGATATATTTTTCCCGCATTAATGTTTGCCTCTGTTATATTCATATCGTTAAACTGAACCCAACAATTACATTTGTTATTGTCACTGTTGCATTTCGAAATATTTTCAGTCATCTTACTTTCTCTTTCTGTTTGTCCAAGTAGTTTCCTTTGTATTCACCTTCTCCTTTTTACCGTAATCTACCATACAATTTTATCCTGCCTATATATAGTCAATAATACGTAACCCACTTCCAAACCACAACCAAAAAATTGTTTTCGCTTTCAACACTACCGCTGCTATAAAATCCACCGTTCCCAGTTCACAAACAGTTCCTTTCACCTATTAAACAACCATTTCAGATAGTTCTAACAACTTTCTATTTATTTCCATTTCCGTTTTTCCCACATCATTGACCATTTTTACTCGCTTCCCACAGGTTTTAACGTCATTATTTCTTCGTCAGACAATTGTTAGCCTCATTTTCATAATCTGCCACCACAAAACCACTCCTTTTAATACATTTACACGCAGTATTTTCGAAATATTCCCAAATTTCTCCACCCTTTAACGTGTTTTGGCGGCAACACAACCACCTAACCTTTGTGCAAATCGTTGTTTGCCAACCCAAGTTCACCACAGGATCAACATAGCTGAGATTTAACCAACACTTTTTCGACTTTTTTCATACCAGATCTCCAGTTGCTATCTAGTTCACCTTTATCTCTCCCCATATATTTTTATTTTCATTTTCATTTCAGCCTCATGTTACACTTTCCACCTTCTAATACCATGTCACCCTCACAACATCTCCACAACAACCCCATTAAGTTTTATTTACATTCCCTTCGCAAACATGCCTTCGCCCTAGCCAGATTACACTCTCATATTTTATTTACTCAGGCTTGTCTGACATTTGGCATTACCCCCAAAGTCCTCACACTTAAAATTCCCATCTCTGGCTGTAACCCTTCTTTCCATCAGTCCCTATACCAGTTCCAAATTGAACAATCCATAGCCCTCACCTGCCTAATCCTTCACCTACACATCAACTCTGCCAATGAACACACCCGTCAAATCCTATCCTTAATAAAAGTCCTCAATCTTTCCTCTCCAACATCCACACCGTCTGTTCAGAGTATCCTCCTACAGCCCAACCACAAATTAGAACAGCATGCCACCTTCCACCTCGAAAAACTATCCAATCTCCTGGTTTCCCACCTCCAGAAAGGCAACTCACTCACCCTCCACAACCTTTCCAGCAAACCTCGACCTCCTCTCACTGCACACAGACCCAGTCTCTCCCATCTACTTAATCTCCCACGTCCAGCTCCACTCACCCCAAAACCTCAGAATTCTAATCAACACAACCTGGAACCACAACACCCCAATTCAGTAGTTAAGCTTTCCTCCAAACCTCTCTCCCAGTCCGAAACCTCTGTCCTATCCAAAAGCCTCACCTTCAGCCCTACTCCAAGATTCAACCAAACAGCCCTTGTCAAAGATTTACTGTCCTACACTCGTACTCTCTGCTGGAAATATCACTTTGCCACAAAGAAAAATAATCCTAGTCCCACTCCTAATGATCCAACTCCCCAAGACACTATCCAAATTGAACCCTGCCTGGAACAGTTCTGTCCTCCGTCACAGCGGGACCCACCTCCTCTTCCTCAAAGTCACCTCCTCCAAACTCCCTGAACCATTACACCAACAACCTGAAAACAGCTTTCGCATCCCGCAACTACCCTCCCGACCTGGTACAGAAGCAAATAACCAGAGCCACTTCCTCATCCCCTCAAACCCAGAACCTCCCACAGAAGAACCCCAAAAGTGCCCCACTTGTGACAGGATACTTTCCGGGACTGGATAAGACTCTGAATGTGGCTCTCCAGCAGGGATACGACTTCCTCAAATCCTGCCCTGAAATGAGATCCATCCTTCATTAAATTCTCCTCACTCCACCAAGAGTGTCTTTTCGCCATCCACCTAACCTTCGTAACCTCTTGGTTCTTCCCTATGAAATCCCCAAACAAGCTCCCCTACCCTTTGGCTCCTATCCTTGTAACTACCCCCGATGTAAAACCTGTCCCATGCACCCTCCCACCACCACCTACTCCAGTCCTGTAAGCCGGAAGGTGTACACAATCAAATGCATAGCCATGTGTGAAAGCACCCACATGATTTATCAACTGACTTGGCTACACTGTGAAGCTTTCTATGTGGGTATGACCAGCAACAAACTGTCCATTCGCTTGAATGGACACAGGCAGACAGTGTTTGTTGGTAAGGAGGATCACCCTGTGGCTAAACATGCCTTGGTGCACGGCCAGCACATCTTGGCACAGTGTTACACCGTCCGGGTTATCTGGATACTCCCCACCAACACCAACCTATCAGAACTCCGGAGATGGGAACGTGCCCTTCAATATGTCCTCTCTTCCCGCTACCCACCAGGCCTCAACCTCCGCTAATTTGAAGTTGCCGCCACTCATACCTCACCTGTCATTTAACAACATCTTTGCCTCTGTAGTTCCGCCTCGACTGACATCTCTGCCCAAACACTTAGCCTTTACATGTGTCTGCTTGTGTCTGTAGATGTGCGGATGGATATGTGTGTGTGTGTGAATGTATACCTGTCCTTTTTTCCCCCTAAGGTAAGTCTTTCAACTCCCTGGATTGGAATGACTCCTTCGCCTCTCCCTTAAAAGCCACATCCTTCCGTCTTTCCCTCTTCTCCCCTCTTTCCTGATGAAACAACCATGGGTTGCGAAAGCTTGAATTTTGTGTGTGCGTTTGTGTTTGTTTGTGTCTCTATACACATACCACTGCTTTCGTTTGGTAAGTTACATCATCTTTGTTTTCAGATATGTTTTTCCCGCGTTAATGTTTGCCTCTGTTATATTCATATCGTTAAATTGAACCCAACAATTACGTTCGTATTGTCACTGTTGCATTTCGAAATATTTTCAGTCATCTTACTTTCTCTTTCTGTTTGTCCAAGTAGTTTCACTTTGTATTCACCTTCTCCTTTTTACAGTAATCTACCATACAATTTTATCCTGCCTATATATACTCGATAATACATAACCCACTTCCAAACCATAACCAAAAAATTGTTTCTGCTTTCAACACTACCACTGCTATAAAATCCACCGTTCCCAGTTCACAAACAGTTCCTTTCACCTGTTAAACAACCATTTCTGATAGTTCTAACGACTTTCGCTTTATTTCCATTTCCGTTTCTCCCACATCACTGATTATTTTAGCCACTTCCCACAGGTTTTAACGTCATTATTTCTTCGTCAGACAATTGTTAGCCTCATTTTCATAATCTGCCACCATAAAACCACTCCTTTTAATATATTTGCTCGCACTTTTTTTGAAATTTTCCCAAATTTCTCCACCCTTTAATGTGTTTTGGCGGAAACACAACCACCTAACTTCTGTACACATCGTTGTTTGCCAACCCAAGTTCACCACAGGATCAACATAGCTGAGATTTAACCAACACTTTTTCGACTTTTTTCACACCAGATCTCCAGTTGCTATCTAGTTCACCTTTATCTCTCCCCATATATTTTTATTTTCATTTTCATTTCAGCCTCATGTTACACTTTCCACCTTCTAATACCATGTCACCCTCACAACATCTCCACAACGACCCCATTAAGTTTTATTTACATTCCCTCCGCAAACATGCCTTCGCCCTAGCCAGATTATGCTCTCATATTTTATTTACTCAGGCTTGTCTGACATTTGGCATTACTCCCAAAGGACTCACACTTAAAATTCCCATCTCTGACTGTAACCCTTCTTTCCATCAGTCCCTATACCAGTTCCAAATTGAACAATCCATAGCCCTCACCTGCCTAATCCTTCATCTACACATCAACTCTACCAATGAACACACCCGTCAACTCCTATCCTTAATAAAAGTCCTCAATCTTTCCTCTCCCACATCCACACCGGCTGTTCAGAGCATCCTCCTACAGCCCAACCACAAATTAGAACAGCATGTCACCCTCCACCTCAAAAAACTATCCAATCTCCTGGTTTCCCACCTCCAGAAAGGCAACTCACTCACCCTCCACAACCTCTCCAGCAAACATCAACCTCCTCTCATTGCACATAGACCCAGTCTCTCCCATCTACTCAATCTCCCACTTCCAGTTCCACTCACCCCAAAACCTCAAAATTCTAATCAACACAATCTGGAATCACAACACCCCAATTCAGTAGTTAACCTTTCCTCCAAACCTCTCTCCCAGTCCGAAACCTCTGTCCTATCCAAAGGCCTCACCTTCAGCCCTACTCCAAGATTCAACCAAACAGCCCTTGTCAAAGATTTGCTGTCCTACACTCATACTCTCTGCCGGAAATATCACTTTGCCACGAAGAAAAATAATCCTAGTCCCACTCCTAATGATCCAACTCCCCAAGACACTATCCAAATTGAACCCTGCCTAGAACAGTTCCGTCCTCCGTCACAGCGGGACCCACCTCCTCTTCCTCAAAATCATCCCCTCCAAACCTTCCAGGAATTTCTCCCTTCCACCCTTGCCTCTCAATCCTTGAAAAACCTTAATCCTACTCCCAACATCACCACAGCTGAAGCCCAGGCTATCCGTGATCTGAAGGCTGACCGATCCATCATCATTCTTCCGTCGGACAAGGGTTCCACGACCGTGGTACTTGATCGTCGGGAGTATGTGGCTGAGGGACTGCGTCAGCATACAAAGTTTGCCAAGGTAATCCCATTCCTGATGTCCGGGCAGAGCTTCAAGGAATCCTCAGAACCTTAGGCCCCCTACAAAACCTTTCACCTGACTCCATCAACCTCCTGACCCCACCGACACCCTGCACCCATACCTTCTACCATCCACACCATGGTTTAAGAGGGTTGCCCAGAAACTATGCACCACATTGTTTTCTTCATCATTTCTTTATTGAACATAGTGAGAATTACATATGCAAAAGAATGGTATTTTATTTACACACCATTTTTTTCCATCCCATTCTATGGCCTTCATCCAGCACAAAACAAGGACATGTATGCCCTGTCGGTACTAGTCCTTGTCCTGGTGGTGGAGCTAGTGCTTCACTGTGTGAATCAGCTCATCATCCTCAAAATGTCTTCCACAAATGGAGTCCTTTACTGGCCCAAACATCAGCTCGCTGCTACATGTCAGGTGTGACAGCTGTGGATGGTCTCACCAACTGCTGCAAATTGTGGAACTCTGCCGAACTGCCTTCTGATGACCGCACCCTCCACACTCAGTGGTTAACAGTACTTCTGTCAATAGCAAATGTTCCATAGACTCTGCACAAGCATTTGTGAATATTCCCTGCAGTTTCTTTCTCTGCAGTGACACATGCAATGGCTGCACATTGCTTTTAATGTACATCACCTACAGATGCTATTTTGAAATTGTCCTGCAGCTATGCTGTCTGTTGGAAGTGACAAAAACTTGGCACACTCACTCAGGAGACTTCAAATAATACATACATAATGTTTTGCATTTGTAGGACTGTTTCTGAATCAGGAAAAAAAAGGAAAAAATGTGGTGCATTACTTTCTGGGCAACCATCGTATTACTCGAGTGGATTGCAAAATTAAATGTACCGACCAGTACCTACCTGGTGTCCCACTCTTTTGCTCAGCATCGTCATACATCCAACAGGCACAAGCAAAAGAGCCTCTGCGGACATCATTTTTGCCACCCTCTGCAATAATCTCCAATAGTGGTGTTCCATCTATGCATCAAGACCTTCTGTTTCCTCAAGCAGAACAGAAGATATGCCTCAAATTCCCATTTATTCCCAGAACCCCCCCCCCCCCCCTTCCCCATTTTGCAAGAAAAATATTCTGTTTGTGATAACCAATTCTTATCCCATATTTGCAGAGACTCGGGGCTCAACTAATAATGACGCTCCAACACAGAAATGGTACAGCCGTGCTCTACCCTGGACAACATCATACAGCCTACTACTCACTGATCTGCAAGACTTTGGATTTTAGATTTTCTTTTTTTTTCTAGGGCTGTTATTCAATACTGGTCTTTTGTATGAGAGTTAAGAATTCAGTATCTTGCATCATTACCATTTATCAGTGCTTCTGTAAGCCTGATGACCGTTTAGATATGGTTATTACTGTAATAATCTGACACATTCTACATCCTAGCGATACACTTGCATCAAGGATATAAAGCATATGAAAATAAATAAATAATAAAATAAAGATAAATAAACAAATAACTAAATATCTATAAAGAGCATTCTTTAAGCTTCAGAAGCTATATTGATCCACACAACCTTATGGATGAAAAACATCATTCAAGTTTATTATTTTTATACACAACCTATGTTCTAGAATGTGACATTAATGAGGAAACACAAAGTAAAATCAGTGAAAACTGCTTTTATCTCAGTTATGTAAAAATCAACTTCAAGCAATAAACTGCAATAAACCATATGAAAATTGGCATCAGATAGCTTGCGTTGAGAATTTGGTGACTGAACTACTTTGTGCTTTATCAAGTTTATTTGCGTGGCCATCATATGTGGCAAGCTCAGAAATATTCGTTTTGTAAATGAAAACAGTCTTTTCTTGCTGTAATGTATTTTAGTTCCTCCAGATACATTTTGCCTTCTACGGATGAGAGGAAACAAGAAGCACTATGTAATCACTTATTTACATAAAAAATAAAACATGAACTTTTTTTATAACCCACAAATATTGCATATCAAAACAAAACTGTATCATTCTAGAGTCCGTTGAATGTGCCTTAAAGTAAAGGGCGAAATGCATGTTGATGAAAATGAAAAGTAAGTTAAGCCAGTGAAGTAAATGTCATCATTGAACAAAGATGTCACAAGATTTGCACAGTGAAAAGTAATGTTAATATGTTGCATCAGAATATCAGGGGATTAAAAAACAAAGTAGACGAGATTCTTGTTTGTTTAGAAGATATGAAACTGAGGGTGGAATAGATGTACTATGCCTGCCTGAACATCATATAGTCACAGGTATGGAAATGGTAAATGTAGATGGACATACGCTTTCAGCACCTGTGGGTGGAGACACTATGGACAGAGTAGGAGTTGCCATATATGTTAAAATCAGTCATGTTGTTGTTGTTGTGGTCTTCAGTCCTGAGACTGATTTGATGCAGTTCTCCATGCTACTCTATCAGTCATAGTGTGAAAAATTTGGAAACTTAATAAATTTGCATAGAGCAACTTATAGAAGCATGTGCATGTGAGCTTAAACTAAATAATGGCACTTTTATAATTGTAGCCGTGTACAGGTCCCCATTGAGAAATTATTAACTATTTTTTTAAAAAAACTTGGATTCTTTGTCAGACATAGGAAAGCAAATTATTGTTTGTGAGGATTTCAATGTAGATTTTCTGGAAGAGTCCGATAGAAAGCTTGACCTTGAAGTATTACTTGGTTCTTTCAATTTGACATCAATTATTGATTTTCCTACTCAGGTGGTACAGTAAAGCAGCACACTGATAGATAATGTTTTCATAGACCAAGATAAATTCAATCAAACAAAACCTTTTCCTGTTAAGAATGATCTGTCTGATCATGATGCACAGCTGGTTACAGTATATGGTATTGCTCCATACAGTAATGCAAAACCGTCCTCCAAAACAGTGTGTTCAATGAACGATTTAATAGTTCAGAATTGTAGGGAAAGCTTGCAACAGTTACACTGGGATGAGGTGTACAGGGAACATGATGCTAATTTAAAATTAAACCTATTTCATGATACTTGATAAAATTGAAATTCAACCCACCTGTCCTACAAAAATTAGGAAAATAATACAGTCACTCAAAAGTAAAAGCTCACATGAAATTGATGGCATTTACAATAGAGTACCAAAAGCTTGTTCCCAACAAATAAGTAGGTTTCTCAGCCACATATGTAGTAGCTCACTTAAACAGGGCATTTTTCCAGATAGAATGAAATACGCTATTGTTAAACCATTGCATAAAAAAGGGGATAGGTCTGATGCTAACAACTATTGCCCAATCTCACTTCTGACAGCTTTATCCACAATTCTTGAAAAAGTAATATATTCAAGAGAAGCATCACATATTTGTAAAAATGAAGTACTAACAAAATGTCAGTTTGGTTTTCAGAAAGGCTTTTCAACAGAAAATGCTATATACGCTTTCACTGATCAAATATTAAATGCATTGAAAAACCAAACATCACCCATTGGGATATTTTGTGATCTCAGAGGCTTTAAATTGTGTGAGTCATGAAAATCTTCTAGATAAGTTTAAGTATTGTGGTATGAGTGGGACAGTACACAAACAGTTTAATTCATATTTAACTGGAAGAATGCAGAAGGTTGCAATTAACAGTACAGATAGTCCGCAAAAACCAGCAGAGTCCTCTAACTGGAGAGGTATCAAGAATTGTGTCCTACAGGGTTCATTCTTGGGTCCCTTATTATTCTTAATATATACACTCCTGGAAATTGAAATAAGAACACCGTGAATTCATTGTCCCAGGAAGGGGAAACTTTATTGACACATTCCTGGGGTCAGATACATCACATGATCACACTGACAGAACCACAGGCACATAGACACAGGCAACAGAGCATGCACAATGTCGGCACTAGTACAGTGTATATCCACCTTTCGCAGCAATGCAGGCTGCAATTCTCCCATGGAGACGATCGTAGAGATGCTGGATGTAGTCCTGTGGAACGGCTTGCCATGCCATTTCCACCTGGCGCCTCAGTTGGACCAGCGTTCATGCTGGACGTGCAGACCGCGTGAGACGACGCTTCATCCAGTCCCAAACATGCTCAATGGGGGACAGATCCGGAGATCTTGCTGGCCAGGGTAGTTGACTTACACCTTCTAGAGCACGTTGGGTGGCACGGGATACATGCGGACGTGCATTGTCCTGTTGGAACAGCAAGTTCCCTTGCCGGTCTAGGAATGGTAGAACGATGGGTTCGATGACGGTTTGGATGTACCGTGCACTATTCAGTGTCCCCTCGACAATCACCAGTGGTGTATGGCCAGTGTAGGAGATCGCTCCCCACACCATGATGCCGGGTGTTGGCCCTGTGTGCCTCGGTCGTATGCAGTCCTGATTGTGGCGCTCACCTGCACGGCGCCAAACACGCATACGACCATCATTGGCACCAAGGCAGAAGCGACTCTCATCGCTGAAGACGACACGTCTCCATTCGTCCCTCCATTCACGCCTGTCGCGACACCACTGGAGGCGGGCTGCACGATGTTGGGGCGTGAGCGGAAGACGGCCTAACGGTGTGCGGGACCGTAGCCCAGCTTCATGGAGACGGTTGCGAATGGTCCTCGCCGATACCCCAGGAGCAACAGTGTCCCTAATTTGCTGGGAAGTGGCGGTGCGGTCCCCTACGGCACTGCGTAGGATCCTACGGTCTTGGCGTGCATCCGTGCGTCGCTGCGGTCCGGTCCCAGGTCGACGGGCACGTGCACCTTACGCCGACCACTGGCGACAACAGCGATGTACTGTGGAGACCTCACGCCCCACGTGTTGAGCAATTCAGCGGTACGTCCACCCGGCCTCCCGCATGCCCACTATACGCCCTCGCTCAAAGTCCGTCAACTGCACATACGGTTCACGTCCACGCTGTCGCGACATGCTACCAGTGTTAAAGACTGCGGTGGAGCTCCGTATGCCACGGCAAACTGGCTGACACTGACGGCGGCGGTGCACAAATGCTGCGCAGCTAGCGCCATTCGACGGCCAACACCGCGGTTCCTGGTGTGTCCGCTGTGCCGCGCGTGTGATCATTGCTTGTACAGCCCTCTCGCAGTGTCCGGAGCAAGTATGGTGGGTCTGACACACCGGTGTCAATGTGTTCTTTTTTCCATTTCCAGGAGTGTACATTAATGACTTCTCACTCTATATTCGTGAAGATGTGAAGCTAGTTCTTTTTGCTGATGCTACAAGTATAGTAATCACACCCAACAAGCAAGAATCAGCTGAGGAAATTGCAAATAATGTCTTTCATTAAATTTTGAGAAGACGCAGTTTATACAATTCTGTATCGTAAATGGCATAACATCATTGATAAATATAGACTATGAATAGATGTTGCTAAGGCAGAATACTCAAAATTTCTAGGTATGGGAATCAATGAGAAATTGAATTGGAAGAAACGCATTGATGATCTGCTGAAATGGTTAGGTTCAACTACTAATGCTATTAGGATTATCACAAATTTTTGTGACAAACATATCAATAAATTAGCCTACTATGCCTATTTTCATTCACTGCTTTCATATGTCATATTTTGGGGCAATTAGTCACTAAGAGAGAAAGTAATCATTGCACAAAAGCACTTAATCCGAATAATTGCTGGAGCCCACCCAAGATCTCCTTGCAGAGATGTATTTTAGGAACTCAGGATATTCACAGTACCTTCGCAAAACATATATTCACTTATGGAATTTGTCATTAATAACCCATCCCAATTCAAAAGTAACAGCGAAGTGCATAGCTACAACACTAGAAGAACGAATGATCTTCAATATTCTGGATTAAATCTCACTTTGGCACAGAAATGGGTGAATTATGCTGCCACAAAAATCTTTGGCCATTTGCCAAATAGTATTAAAACTCTGACAGATAGCCAGCCAACATTTAAAAGCAAATCAAAAGAATATCTGAATGACAACTCCTTATACTCAGTAGATGAATTCTTAGATATGAGGTAGCACCTGAAAAAAAAAAAAAATTATTAATTAGTTTGTGTAAAGAAAACTTATATTAATAAAATAGAAAGAAAGATTCCACATGGGAAAAATATATTAAAAACAAAGATTCCATGACTTACCAAACGGGAAAGCGCTGGTAGACAACACAATAAAAAACACACAAACACACACACAGAATTTCCAGCTTTTGCAACCAACGGTTGCTTCATCAGGAAAGAGGGAAGGAGAGGAAAAGACGAAAGGATGTGGGTTTTAAGGGAGAGGGTAAGGAGTCATACCAATCCCGGGAGCGGAAAGACTTACCTTAGGGGGAAAAAAGGACAGGTATATATTTGCACACACACACATATCCATCTGCACATCTACAGACACAAGCAGACATATGTAAAGGCAAAGAGTTTGGGCAGAGATGTCAATTGAGGCAGAAGTACAGAGGCAAAGATGTTGTTGAATGACAGGTGAGGTATGAGTGGCGGCAACTTGAAATTAGCAGAGGCTGATGCCTGGTGGATAACGGTAAGGGAGGATATACTGAAGGGCAAGTTCCCATCTCCGGAGTTCGGATAGGTTGGTGTTAGTGGGAAGTATCCAGATAACCCGAACTGTGTAACACTGTGCCAAGATGTGCTGGCCATGCACCAAGGCATGTTTAGCCACAGGGTGATCCGCATTACCAACAAACACTGTCTGCCTGTGTCCATTCATGCGAATGGACAGTTTGTTGCTGGTCATTCCCACATAGAAAGCGTCACAGTGTAGGCAGGTCAGTTGGTAAATCACGTGGGTGCTTTCACACGTGCCTCTGCCTTTGATTGTGTACACCTTCTGGGTTACAGGACTGGAGTAGGTGGTGGTGGGAGGGTGCATGGGACAGGTTTTACACCGGGGGCGGTTACAAGGGTAGGAACCAGAGGGTTGGGAAGGTGGTTTGGGGATTTCATAGGGATGGACCAAGAGGTTACGAACATTAGGTGGACGGCGGAAAGACACTCTTGGTGGAGTGGAGAGGATTTCA
Source organism: Schistocerca piceifrons (assembly GCF_021461385.2). Taxonomy (NCBI): domain Eukaryota; kingdom Metazoa; phylum Arthropoda; class Insecta; order Orthoptera; family Acrididae; genus Schistocerca; species Schistocerca piceifrons. Next base: position 845,414,964 of record NC_060138.1, read on the forward strand.
TGAAGGATGGATCTCATTTCGAGGCAGGATTTGAGGAAGTCATATCCCTGCTGGAAAGCCACATTCAGAGTCTGATCCAGTCCCGGGAAGTATCCTGTCACAAGTGGGGCACTTTTGGGGTTCTTCTGTGGGAGGTTCTGGGTTTGAGGGGATGAGGAAGTGGCTCTGGTTGTTTTCTTCTGTACCAGGTCGGGAGGATAGTTGCGGGATGTGAAAGCTGTTTTCAGGTTGTCGGTGTAATGGTTCAGGGATTCAGGACTGGAGCAGATTCGTTTTCCACAAAGACCTAGGCTGTAGGGAAGGGACCGTTTGATATGGAATGGGTGGCAGCTGTCATAATGGAGGTACTGTTGCTTGTTGGTGGGTTTGATGTGGATGGATGTGCGAAGCTGACCATTGGACAGATGGAGGTCAACGTCAAGGAAAGTGGTATGGGATTTGGAGTAGGACCAGGTGAATCTGATGGAACCAAAGGAGTTGAGGTTGGAGAGGAAATTCTGGAGTTCTTCTTCACTGTGAGTCCAGATCATGAAGATGTCATCAATAAATCTGTACCAAACTTTGGGTTGGCAGGCCTGGGTAACCAAGAAGGCTTCCTCTAAGCGACCCATAAAAAGGTTGGCATACGAGGGGGCCATCCTGGTACCCATGGCTGTTCCCTTTAATTGTTGGTATATCTGGCCTTCAAAAGTGAAGAAGTTGTGAGTCAGGATGAAGGTGGCTAAGTTGATGAGGAAAGAGGTTTTAGGTAGGGTGGCAGGTGATCGGCATGAAAGGAAGTGCTCCATTGCAGCGGGGCCCTGGACGTGTGGGATATTTGTGTATAGGGAAGTGGCATCAATGGTTACAAGGATGGTTTCCGGGGGTAACAGACTGGGTAAGGATTCCAGGGGTTCGAGAAAGTGGTTGGTGTCTTTGATGAAGGATGGGAGACTGCATGTAATGGGTTGAAGGTGTTGATCTACATAGGCAGTGATACGTTTATATTGAAGTGATATGTCCTACATAATTATGAAATGTCATGTTCATGGTATTTGGAGAGAGGATTAATGTATGTATGTATGAGCTTTTAGAACTTGGATCTGGACTTGACCCATATTTGTTCATACCATACCCTGCTGATATGACAAAACTTCAATTTCTGCGAAATACCTCCTGTAAGTCATTTGAGAAAACAAACAAAAAGTTAAGAAGAGTTAGCACCCAACTGACATTTCTCATTTTGAAAAGCTGATACTGCTGACTAATAAAGTTTTCTATATTGGCCAGATGTAGACAAGAATTTGCTTATACACAACTACAGCCTCTGGATGAGCAAGAATCAATTTCTGTTGATAATATGGATGCATTTGGTACTTGTTACACAGTGAATTCTTCAATAGCATCCCGTAGAGATTCACCATGAAAGCTTCCGTGAATTAGCAAAAGAAATTCAATGGGGGTATATAAGGCAGTAACTCAGAAAGCATTTTATGGAAAAACAAGTGATGAAGCAATGCCAGAAATGTAAGTAAATCACCATTTAAATCAATGAACTAAAAATTAAAATGCATCATTTATGTCATTCAACGAAGTTCAAATTTTGACCCTGCCTCCTAGCAGCTATGGCACACAGTGTAGAACAAACAGCAAAAGGGTTTTGTATATTTGTAAGAATGGTGAAGCAGACAAGGAAACTAAATTTACTTTTATTTATTTATTTTCGAGTTCCATGTATCCTTGACGTGAATGTATCGCTAGGATGTAGAATATGTCAGGTTATTACAGAAATAGCCACATGTAGATGATCGTGGGGCAACCAATTTCACATATATAAGCAGATACATGAAAAAGGACCTCCACATGTCAAATAATTAGAAACAAAAATTCAGATAACAACACAGATAATAGTACAGTAATGACATAGATGATAGCATACATAATAGTGCAGTAATGACATAGATGAAAACATAAACAAATTTAAAGTAATTTGTCTAAAAAATATTCTACCAACAAGTGATATGCTAATCTACACAATCAGTTCTATTAGAAATGCATGAAATTAAACACAAATTCAAGAAGTGTTACACATTATCAAAGAATTCCTGTAAAGAATAGAAAGAATTATCCTTACACATTATCAAAGAATTCCTCTAAAGAATAGAAAGAATTATCCAAAACATAAAGTATTAGCTCTGTTTTGAATTTAGTAACATCACCAATGACTGATTTGATATGGACATGAAGTTTATTGAACACTTTTATACTTCAATGATGAACTCCTTTCTGTACCATGCTGAGATTTTTTAAATCTTTGTGAAGATCATGTTTTCTTATTGTATTGTGATCATGGTATGCACTATTCATTTTGTAAATTGCATAATTTTTGTTCACGAAGCACATTAGTGACAAGATGTATTGACAAGGCATGGTGAGGATCCCCACCTGTTTGAATAAATTTCTGCAAGAAGATCTAGGATGCATTCTACTCATAATCCTGATAACTCTCTTCTGTGCAACAAAGACTTTCTTTGCTTTTGGTTAATTTCCCCAAAATATGATGCCTTTTGTCATAAGTGAATGGAAATAACCAACATAAGCAGTTTTGATTGTTTCCATCTCACAAACAGATGCAATTGAGCGAGTGGCAAATGCTGCTGAATTCAGTCTTTTACATAGGTCAGTCATGTGGACAGACCAGTTTAGTTTGTTATCAATATGTAAACCCAGAAATTTGGAAGATACAACTTTCATTATTTCTTTGTGTCCACATTTTATTTCAACATTTTCCATTTTTTTGTTTACTGTTTGAAACTGAATGAAATGAGTCTTATTAACATTGAGGGACAGACCATTTGCAGTGAACCAAGCTAGAACTTCTTGGAATATAGTAGTCACAGTGTTCTCTAGGCTGCAGTTGGGTACCTTGTCAATCATAATGGTTGTGTCATAAAGATCGTGGCAGACATCTTGGCAGTACCTGTAAAATGTAAGGCTAATATGTTAAACATGAAGTCCTAAGTGTCTGTGAAAATGTTTAATTTTCTTGGCTGTGCCCAGGCAAAAATGGTTATTGTACGTGGCAGTAAGAGTGGATGGTGAAAAAGTTCATAAGCAGAAATGCCTTCCACTTTCTAACTTGAAAGAAGGATTCACAGCCTATTGTAAACAATGTGGCAGTGAAATGGGCTGCTCAAAGTTTTGTAGACTTAGGCCAAAGTGGTGTATTACAGTTAGTGATGCTGCTATACGATCAATTTGTGAATATATGAAAATACCAAACAGGTGTTGGCTGCAATACCTGTCAGTCAGGGATGACGACTTCAAGACCATTCTATGCTGTTTGGAATCAAAAGACAGATCCTACAACACTGTGAACAGTGTCCTGGGAAACCTGACCTGAAAACTTACGTGGGAGTTGTTTTCAAAGAATATGATTTGGAAGAAATGTTAGAATAGAAACAATGGGTTCTTATTGACAAGGATACACTAGAGGCATGTTGTGCAACTGTAGAAGAGTTTATAAAGGAACTGGTTCAAGAAATTCAAGGTTTGACAACCAACAGTTTTATTTCAAAATACCAAAGTTCATATGTGAGACACATGAAAGGAATCTTGAAGATGGTGAAGTGATCATTTTGGTGGAGTTTGCTGAGAATTATACACTTGTTCAAGATGCTGTTTTGCATTGGGAGAACAGGTAAGCCACGTTTCATCCCTCTGAGGTTTATTTTTTATGGTAAAGAGCTACAGAATATCAGCATCTGCATTATTAACGCATGCTTCCATCATGATACCATTGCAGTTAACACATTCATAATGAGCCTGAAAAAATATTTAGGATATCAGTACAAGAAATCAAGCACAATCAGTACTTAAGTGTTAGATCTGCTGCCCAGTACAAGAATTTTATCGCTGAGAAAAATAGCGCAATGGTTAGCATACTGGACTTCCATTCAGAAGGAAGACTATTCAAACCCACATTGGGCCAACTTGATTTAGGTTTTCTGCGATTTCCCTAAATCACTTCAGGCTAATGCTGGGATGGTTCCTTTAAAAGGACACAGCTGACTTTCTTCCCGATCCTTCCCCAATTCAATGGGATCGATGACCTTATAGTTCGGTCCCCTCCCCCCAAATCAATCAACCAACCAACAAGAATTTTATCAATATGTCTGCATGAAAAGGACTTTAGTATCTCTGCTGACTAGAATTTCTTTGGAACAAGCCATGGAACATCTCCTGTGATGGAACTGGAGAACAGCTGAAAGACTGGTAGGTCATGGTAGTTTGCAGGTGTCTTGAGATAACCAATATTTATGCCTCTTAATTTGTTTTATGTTTTGGAATGACATTTCAGGCATTATCTTTTTTATGTTACACAGATAGGAATTTAACCCTTTGACTGCTGGTGGCGCGCAATCTGCTTTGTGTGCTGAGGCGCCGATACCTGCAGCATAATCCAGCTACCTGCGCTGCGAGCCTGTCCCTCGGAGCCGCCGCCAGGACCAGATCGGCCCCCGCTGCGCAACCCACCCTGTGCTGAATATTTCTTGACTGATTACGACTCGCACAGAGCCAGCGTAAATTTTTGGCGAATTTGAGCTGTAATATAGCTTTTGTAAAGAAATAAAGTTTGGCCATCTTGTACAACTTTATGCGCTCTCTTAAGAATAATAATGAAAAGAATTTTACAAGCCATATTGAGCCAGAAAATTGTAGGTAAATCAGAAAAAACAATAGGCGCCGGAAAAAATTTCAAAGTTTGGCTTCTTGCATCTCCTGAACTAATGTTATGACGAATCTGGAACTTGGCATGAAGTTTCATTTCCATAGCACTTTTCAGTACTGAATGAATTGAGTGTAAAATTGAAGATTTTGTAAAAACGTAAAAAATGCGGTATTTTTGTTCTGATTTTGCTAAAAAAAGCTATGCTCTGTAAAACATACCATGCTGAACAACTCGAATGAAAGTTGGGCGCGAAAATCAGGCCCAAAAACAATGTAAACTTCGGATTTGCGTATCTAGTAGAGTGAACGCATGATGAAAATGAAATTTAGAGTGCAATAGATTGACAGCACAACGATAAGGAATCAAAATTTTTATCGCCCTACTATTTTCCAATAATCTACAAATTAGTCGAAAAGATGTTGATTTTTATGAAAATATTCGATACTTATTTTACTAATACCGTTTTCTATTAATGCTTCTAACCTGTCTCATTCGAACAGCAAATTTTAAGCCCCCCCCCCCCCCCCAGAACGATGAGTTTAATTTCCAATATTGGCTAACAACAGAGGCAAAGTAGCAAGAAAAATCGCACTGAGAACAGAGTTTTAACTTTGGTGTGTTGTTTCTCGTTGATCAAAGGCGTTTAAACCAGTTATGGAAAACAGGTTTTGTACAAGTATACCGAATGTGATCTACAGGGTGGTCCATTGATTGTGACCGGGCCAAATATCTCACGAAATAAGCGCCAAATGAAAAAACTACAAAGAACGAAACTTGTCTATCTTGAAGGGAGAAACCAGATGGCGCTATGGTTGGCCCACTAGATGGCGCTGCCATGGGTCAAATGGGTATCAACTGCGTTTTTTTAAATAGAAACCCCTATTTTTTATTACTTATTCGTGTAGTACGTAAAGAAATATGAATGTTTTATTTGGACCCCTTCTTTTGCTTTGCGATAGATGGCGTTGTAATAGTCACAAACATATGGCTCACAATTTTAGACGAATGGTTGGTAACAGGTAGGTTTTTTTAAATTAAAATACAGAACGTAGGCACATTTGAACATTTTATTTCGGTTGTTCCAATGTGATACATGTACCTTTGTGAACTTATCATTTCTGAGAACGCATGCCGTTACAGTGTGATTAACTGTAAATACCACATGAATGCAATAAATGCTGAAAATGATGTCCGTCAACCTCAATGCATTTGGCAATATGTGTAACAACATTCCCCTCAACAGCGAGTAGTTTGCCTTCCATAGTGTTCGCACATGCACTGACAATGCGCTGACGCATGTTGTCAGACATTGTCGGTGGATCACGATAGCAAATATCTTTCAACTTTCCCCACAGAAAGAAATCTGGGGGCGGCAGATCCGGTGAATGTGTGGGTCATGGTATGGTGCTTAGATGACTACTCCACCTGTCATGAAATATGCTACTCAATACTGCTTCAGCCACACATGACCTATGTGCCGGACATCCATCGTGTTGGAAGTACATCGCCATTCTGTCATGCAGTGAAACATCTTGTAGTAACATTGGTAGAACATTATGTAGGAAATCAGCATACATTACACCATTTAAATTGCCATCGATAAAATGGGGGCCAATTATCCTTCCTACCATAATGCTGCACCATACATTAACCTGCCAAGGTCGCTGATGTTTCACTTGTCGCAGCCATTGTGGATTTTCTGTTGCCCAATAGTGCATATTATGCCGGTTTACTTTACCGCTGTTGGTGAATGATGCTTCATTGCTAAATAGAACGCGTACAAAAGATCTGTCATCATCCCATAATTTTTCTTGTGCCCAGTGGCAGAACTGTACACGACATTCAAAGTCGTCGCCATGCAATTTCTGGTGCATTGAAATATGGTACGAGTTCAATCGATGTTGATGTAGCATTCTCAAAACTGACGTTTTTGAGATTCTCGATTCTCGCACAGTTTGTCTGCTACTGATGTGTGGATTAGCCGCGATAACAGCTAAAACACCTACTTGGGCACCTTCTTTTGTTGCACGTCGTGGTTGACGTCTCACATGTGGCTGAACACTTCTGTTTCCTTAAATAACATAACTATCCAGCGAACGGCCCGGACACTTGGATGATGTCTTTCATGATACCGAGCAGCATACATAACACACGCCTGTTGGGCATTTTGATGACAATAGCCATACATCGACACGATATCGACCTTTTCCGCAATTGGTAAACGGTCCATTTTAACACAGGTAATGTAACATGAAGCAAATACCGTCGGCACTGACAGAATGTTTCGCGATACCACGTACTTATACATTTGTGACTATTACAGCGCCATTTATCACAAAGCGAAAAAAGTGGTCCAACTAAAACATTCAAATTTCTTTACGTACTACACAAATAAGTAATAAAAATGGTGGTTCCTATTTTTAAAAAATGCAGTTGATATCCATTTGACCTATGTCAGCGCCATCTAGCGGGCCAACCATAGCGCCATATGGTTCTCCCTTCAAGCTAGACGAGTTTCGTTCCTTGTACTTTTTTCGTTTTATGCTTATTTCGTATATTTGGCCCGCTCACTATCAATGGACCACTCTGTATATTTGTACTACTAAGGATAAAAGAATATAACTATCCATGTTACGCATTAATATTTAAATGTATCATATGCAGATTAATATATGGGTTTTGTTATACTGGACCAATGTACTTGTCTTAATTACATTTGCCACAGTACAGATATTGCACCATCTCAATCACCAAGCCCATTCATTTGCCAGTAAACTGCTACATATGAAGAAGTGAAGCCTCATTTGAATAATTTTACACCTGTAACATCTATTTCCCATCCTTTTCGATCCGGGCTTTGCACCGGCACTGGCAAAGTTAAAAACAGATTTATAAATTTTTTTACATTTTCCCCTTTTTTTAGTAATTCATTCAGAAGTGTCAATAAATTTTCTCAAATGTAGTTCCCAATGGTTAATAATACTTCTTTGTATGATAAGTCTTAAAGCAGGGTACAACACATAATGGAACATTGTAAGTTTTGCATTGGTATCTAGTTTCCCGGAGCACTTTCTGTTTTGTGCAAACCACGCATCTGCGCATTAGCGTACTTTTCTGCAAATCTTCACTCAAAATTATAGCTGGGCAATCTCTCCCTGCTAATCGAAGAGGATTCTTGTCATAGTAACGACTTTCCCTATCAGCTTTTTTCCATTCTGTAACATATTTTTCTACAATCTCCCTTACGAGAGTAAGATGAAACTCTGCGAATGCCATTTTTTGCCCTGTTACCGATCGATGGAGAGTATGGGCATTTAGAGTGTACAAATCCAGAATGTGAAAAAAATATTTCTTGAACCATCTCACACTGTTACGCACTGATCCCGCTGAACTCAGTAACATGTCACAATGGTCAACTGCACCCATCTCAAATTGTAATCTACAATACCATGTGGTTTCTTTATTTTTTCGCCAGTATTTCTGTCAGTCTTCTCTGTTTCAACCATTTGTGTTGTGTGACTTGTGGTCAACATGCACACCTCTCTCTTATCGCACCACTTGATAGCAAAGACCTTGTCAGTGGACTTAAACTCAGTTTCTTCTCGTTTTAATTTCTTCTGTAGTTTTGGTATGCTGCGCTTATTCTTACGAACAGTGCCATATGCAGCTGTTCCATGGCTGTGAAGCTAGAGGATCAGGTCCGGGCTGGAGTAACAGATATCGACGTATAGAATATGACCCTGTTCCAAATACGGTCCCATAAGAGTTGTCACTACGTCGCTACTTTTTCCCAAATTGTAGAACCCAATTTCTGTTGTTGCGCCTGTATATACAATAAAATCCAAAATATACCCACTCTGACAGTCACCCAGTGCAAATGTCTTTATTCCGAATCTACTTCACTTGGTTGGAATTAACTGCTTAAAAGATAATCGTCCTTCGAACAGCAAGACTATCATCTATTCGAAGCTTGTGATGTGGGAGAATGATTTACCAAACGTCTTACGAACTTTGTCAACAATCGTCCTAATTTTAAATAGACTGTCGCCTCTAGTACTCGCAGAGTCATCAACGAAGTGTAACTTTCTCAGAAGTAGACAAAAACGGTCTCAGGACATAACTTCACTGGAAACTGATGTGTTCAAAAGTGTATCTCTGGACCAATAATCACTTACCGGTAATTTTAACTTCTTAACGTGCACCATTAGAAGGTAAATAGCAACAAAACAATACATTTCCTCAAATCCAGTGTCTTTCCACTTTGACAGTCGGGATTTCACAGATTCTGTAGTATTTTCTCTGCTGTAAACGTAAAAACGGTTTGCTTCGTCTGCAATAAATTGCAACAGTTCTTGAGACAGAAATATCACAAAAAATGAAAAAATGCTTGGGTCAGTACCTAATTGACATTTGTGTCCTGAACTCAATTTATCAAAGTAATGGTTTAACGGCAGGAAATCGGTTTCCTTCCAGTAAAATGTGTCACTTAAGCGCGCTCTTTTCCGGACCATTTCACTGTCACTTTCTGATTCCTCAGATTCAGAGGAACTGATGACTGTAATTCTTGCTCTCCCCTCTGACGTAAAGCGCTGAGGACTACAGTTTCGAGATTCTGTTGAAGACTCGTCACTGCTAGCAACTACCATTGACTAAACCAGCCTGTGATACCGGCAAAAGCATCTAACCAAAAACGCAACTGAACCAACTTCCACACCTGAAAATATTCAAGATACAACAAGAAGAACTGGGCACTGGATACCAGAAGCAGTACCCACTAAGGACATCAGCAGATCCAGTCTCAAAAGTATCACCAAGTACATCTAATTTTACATGTATCTGTGAACACCAACAATCAAGTACTACCACTCCAGCAACAGGAGGAAGTTCAGCAATTCCAGTGAGAAGAAATGTAAGGCGACCTTGTCATCTACAAGATTTTTTATTCCCAAAAAACCTCAAGACCAAATTAGGATAACTAGTGCACCTAACAAATCCACCTGCAGTAGCAGTCCTTGCAGCAAAAACAGAAACCACCTCAACATCGACCACACAAGTAAAATGACCAAAGAGATGGGGAACAGCCCCTTTTCACCATCAGGACATTTTCTTATGAGCAATGGAAAAAAGCAACTCACTTTTCAGGATGAGAATGAAGATTTCTCACATAATTTAAATTCAGGAATATAGGTAAGTGGTCAACCAAGTATAATCATGACAAACCTAAAATCTCACCAGGTCACTCTTCTTCAACAGAATATACAGTCACTTAGGAATAAAGTAAAAGAGCTGGAAATATTGCTTTCAAGTGAACTCAGATATGTTAACCCATTAAGTACCAGTGTCCTATTTTGAGGACAGAGCACATATTTATTTATAAATACACAATAAATTATTAATTTGCATCTATTATTGTTCTACATCATTTGTTGGTGCTTTTTATAACAAATGTATGCTTAGAGGAAATTAAAAGCAATAAATCCTACCATTAATTGAATATTGAATACTAAGGCACACTTTTCGTTATTACAGGTATTTACTTTATCGACAATTTAGTAATATTTGTAATATGTGAGAAAGATCTTTTTGCGATTATTTATAGTCAACAATGTGTTTTTTAAACTAATTCCATTGTTAGCTCAATTGGAGTTATATTCATTGTTTTCCATTGTTATAAAATTTGGTGTACTCGAAATAGGATGCTGGGACTTGGTGTTATCATTTCAGTTATTTGTATTGCTGCACGTTCCAATATGAAACTCTGCTACTACTGATGTATTTTCTTTTTAGAACGTGGTTATTTTACCAGATTTTGTAGCTGAGGTAAGTAACGACCCCTCTTTTATATATAAATTACAGGATATGAAGTTACTTTGAAATTACAGTGTATAAATAATAGAGTTCCAGATGGACAGTTTATCGAAGGCAAGCCTATTAGATTTGGCTGTAAGTTGTGGTCTCTTTGTGGAACAAGTGGCTACTGTTTCAAATTTGATTTATACCGTGGAAAGGATCCAGAAGATACTGCAAGGGATGACCTACTATTGGGATCAAGAGTAGGCCTAAACATGTTGGACTGCATTGAAAAACCCGAGAATCATTGTGTGTACCTTGACAATTTCTTCACTAGTAGAGATCTTCTGATTCATCTGTGAAATTTGGGTTTTCGAGCAACTGGGACTATCAGAGAGAATCGAGTCGGTGACTGTCCATTACTGAGCAGCAACGAACTGAAAAAGACAGTTCGAGGAAACTATGACTACCAGTTCGACAGGAATGGTGAAGTCTTATTTGTTCGATGGCACGACAACAAATGCGTTACAATTGATACAAATTTTGAGCAAGTTGAACCTTTTGGAGCAGCTACGCGGTACAGTAGACAAGCAAGTAAGAAGACACAAGTGCAACAACCTGCCATTTTGAAGTCGTATAACGCGTACATGGGGGGGGGGGGGGGGGGGGGGGTGTTGACCACCACGACTGGTTAGTTGGAAAATATGCGAAGGTAATTAGAGGGAAAAAGTGGTACTGGGTCCTATTACACATTTGCTGGAAATGGCCTCGTAAATGCCAGACTCTTCTACAGACTAGTACATGGGAAAAATTCGCAGGATTTACTGGATTTCAGATGTGCTGTTACAGTTACATACCTGAAATAGGACGTTGGAAGACCGAATATTGGACGTCCAATGGAATACCCATCAAGTCAGTTGAGAGTGATAGCAGGCATCAGGTTTGATGGAATTGGTCATATGATTGACAAAAGAAGCACGCAAAGAAGATGTGTAAGAGCTAAATGCAATGGGAAACCAAAAACACATTGTGTTAAATGCCGTGTAACACTGTGTGTGAAGTGGATTGTACCATTTCACAAGAAATAAATAGTTAAGACTAGAATACAGATTAGTGTGCTATACGATACTGTTAGATCCCAGTGTCCTATTTTGAGGACGGCCATTATATCAGCATGTGTAAATATTCTTTGGCTATTTTTGTACTTATTGTGGTTCATACATTATCTACATACACTATCTACATTATAATTAAGCAATAAAAAATTCAATTTAAAAAAGAATTAATTTGGGACTTAATGGGTTAATATACTTTGCTTAACTGAATACTGGCTGAAAGAAAATGAGTTAAAGACAGGCATAACAGGTCATGCATTAGCAGCAGAAACATGCAGAAATCGGTTTACACATGGAGGGAACTGCATAGACATAAAGAAAGATATCAAATTCAATAACTTAGACAATGTTGAATCTTTAAACACTGACAAAGATTTTGAAATTTTGGCATAGGAATACCAGCATTCAAGTTAATTGTAATATGTTTATATAGATCTCCAGATACCCACCTAAAAAAATTCAACACTCGGCTTGATAGATTACTAAATAAAGTAGTAACAAATCGAAAAACAGTTCTTATACGTGGAGACCTGAATGTAGACTTAAATAAGCGAAGCAATTCAAAATATTAACAGACAATACTTTGGAGATTACAATCCACTCCCCTACACGTGAAACAAATAATTCTAGTACTACTATAGACCAAATAATAATAAACTCCAAAACAAATTATTAATCAGTTGTAATTAACGCTGCACTGGCAGACCACCATGCACAGGCTACAAGCTTTTGTGTAAACACTAATCCATCCTATAACTATATGAGGAAGATTACACACATGGGCAGAATTTTCAGTAATACTGCAGTACAAACATTCCAGAATTATCTCAAACAAGAATCATGGGAGCTAGTGTATAGTACATAAAATATTTCTGATAAGTTTCAGACATTTGTGAATATTATTAAATATTTTTAAATATTATTTGATCTTGCTTTTCCATTGAAAGCCAAAACAAGCCAAACCACTAAAATCAACAAGTGGATTACTAGTGGTATAAGGAAATCTTGTGCTAGAAAACGGTACCTACACAATATTGCAAGAAGCTACCACTCAGGACTTTGATAGTTACTTTAAAAAATGTAAATCTATCTTAAATAAAATAATAAAGGAGGTAAGAAATGAGACAATGACAAATACATAAAAGATGCTTCAAACAGAAACAAAGCAATCTGGCAAGTTGTAAAGAAAGAAATCAAATCTTACAAAAATAGAGTTAATAATATAGTATTAAAGGCTGGCTTGGAGAACATTAATAACCCACAAGAAGTAGCTAATATGTTCAGTAACTATTTTATAAATGTAACAGAGAAACTACTACAACAGACCTCTAATAGAAAACAGCATACAGAAACAGGGAAAAAAGTCTCAAGCAAATCAATGTTTCTGTACCCAACAAATGTTACAATAAAAAGTCGCAAAATGAAACACTCTGCAAGCGTAGATGATATACCTGATTTCGTTGTAAAGAAATGTTTGGACTTCATCACTGAGCCCTTAACTCACCTATGTAACCTATCTTTTGCTACTGGAACTTTTCTTTCATGTTTGAAAAAAGCAAAATAAAGCCATTATACAAGAAAGGAAACAAAGATGATATTTCCAACTACAGACCATTGGTACTTCTGTCTGTTTTCTCAGAAATATTAGAAAGGCTCTTCAATAAGAGACTAACAGACTTCTTAGAGGATTATAGAAGCCACTGACAGGCTAACATGTTACTTTGATGATCCTGACTTAATAATAAACACTGGAAAAACTATAGCTATGGATATACACACAGCACACACAAAAAATCTGATATCACCCAATCTAGAGCTATATGGACAGACAATTGCCAGAACAGCCTGTACCAAATTTCTTGGACTTCATCTGCAAGACAACTTGAAATGGAAAGCACATATTGAGCAAACTTTTTGTTTTGTGTTACATACATTAAAAAATTGTACCAGCTACACACTCTTCAGTGTGTATATTATGCGGTTGTACTTTCTCACCTCCGGTACATGATCATGTTCTGGTGAAATTCTGGAGATACCATCAAAACATTCAAAATTTAAAAAATAAGAATAATGGAACGGGTAGATAATTGCAAATCATGTAGACCATTGTTTCAAAAAAGGATGATCCTGCCACTTCCATGCATATATATACTTGAAAATATAATGTATTTAAAGCAAAACTTACATATAAAAAGACCACTCATTACTCAAAATCACACAATACACGGCTGTGAAACAAGACAAAAATTGGATGTACATGTTCAAAGCGCCAACACAAAGTTATTTCAAAATGGTCTTCTCCATCATAGTATGATTAAATATGATTAAATACATACAAAACATTGGTCACTTCAAATCTAAATTGAAGTCGTATATGGTTGATCACTGCTTATACACAGTAAATGAATACCTACAAAAATAAATTTTTCTTCGTTTACCCAATGTAGTCTCATTCAGAAGAACGTTTGTATTTTATCTCTCTGTATATAGCGTAACAACATTTATTTAAATGCTCATCATTTATTAATATATTAATCTGTGTTATTATGTACAAACGTATATTATATGTAAAACTGTTAATATTAACATAAAAACCCAAATATCTCTTGCATATTGTGCAGAATTGATCAATCAATTAATCAGATAATTCACACTCACTGTCGCTATAAGTGAACATATCCAGGATTTCTTTATCTGTGCAATCACCGCAATGCGACATTTATCACACAGAAAACAAGAAAACTGAGAAAAACACAGGAATCGAAGTCGAATTCTGCAAAGAGGGAATGCAGCAACAAACATATATGCTCTCTCGAACTATATAGTCAGACAGACCACTGAACAGCTTGTTTGTATGTATGACAATGCCTGTTGGGCATGAAAGGCATGTGAAGTTTCGTTAGAATAAGAAGATTTCTCTGGACAGCATCTCTATGATCCTGCCCATTTCTTCCACTTGCCATCTACTAAAGAAATTTGCTGGATCTAGAGCAAAATATTTAACTTCCTAAAGCACAATCAACAATATCATCAGTAAGGCAATACTCTTACTCATAACCTGAATAAGACAGTATTATCATTTTTTGTGGATAAAGAAGATATATTCCAGTTATTGTATGCTTAAAGTTCGAACTTCCTTACTTTTCAGCTTTTTAGAGGTGTTTGTTGCTTGGATTGGAGTTGTACATAGCTACATTTGTATATTTACAGACATGAAAGCAATATTCACTGATTTTTCTTTCTGTCATTAATGTCATGTTCAAGCACATATGTTGTGTATGAGAAGTAATCACTTTGAGTGATATTTTTAACCATAGTCAGGCACTCATATGAAAGTGAACTTCGATATACACCTTCTGAAGCAATACTGCAAGGCAGAAAGAGACCAAAGAATGTGCAGTTGACATATGGTTCCAAAAAAATTCCCTGAATTTGGCACCCAAAACTATTTCATTGAAACTGCAAGAGCATATGTTTGTTTATTTATTTAGATCCCGTAAATCCAATAGAGCAAGACATTTGCATGGATGTAGGACATGTCAGATTATTATAAATTTGAATCATGCTGTGGCTTGCATTGTTGCTGTTTATAGGTTTCCGTCCTTTGTTGGAGGCCAGACCGTATCGTTTAGTTGACATGGTTGCGGTTGTTTGTCTTCTTCTTGTGTTAACTGGCACCCGTGATGACTGGGTGTTGTGTGATGTCCTTAGGTAAGTTAGGTTTAAGTAGTTCTAAGTTCTAGGGGACTGATGACCATAGATGTTAAGTCCCATAGTGCTCAGAGCCATTTGAACCATTTTTTTAACTGTCACCACTTGGTTTCGCAAGCGTTGCCTGTCTGCTAGTGGCAGCATCGGCGGTTATCGATATGTAGTAACTGTGGCTTTATCTTTGGGGCAACATCGTCACCGGACGTGGTGGCCGAGCGGTTCGAGACGCTATAGTCTGGAACCGCACGACCGCTATGGTCGCAGGTTCGAATCCTGCCTCGGGCATGGATGTGTGTGATGTCCTTAGGTTAGTTAGGTTTAAGTAGTTCTGAGTTCTAGGGGACTGATGACCTCAGAAGTAAGTCCCATAGTGCTCAAAGCCATTTGAGCAACGTCGTCGTTGTCATGGGCAGTTCGGTTGGGGACTCAGGATGAGCGAGGTCCGCGCAGTGCGAGAAAACATTGTGATCGTTGATGGCACGCATGGACTGCCAGATCAAAGGCCTGTGGTCATGAGGGTGCACGTCCTCGTTGAAAACTGGCTCCTGCAAGCCTTAAGTTGAGTGCTTTTGGATTCAAGTAGCGAAACCTCCACCATTGTGAGATCTTGCAATTCTCCAGCGACTTGAGTTCGTGTTGCTGCTCGTAGTGTTGCCGAGGTGAAGAACAGCGAGTGGAGTGCTTGCGGAAGGCGGATCTCATTGGCTTTCCTGGACTTCATTACTATTTATTGCGTTCAGTTTGTTACTATTTGTTATTCTGGCACCCTCTTGTCTCTGCATCGAAAACAAATGTAATCAATTTGTATCGTCTTCCGAAAGAAATCATTACATACAAGTTCGAGATATATGGATACGAGACAATTTAAAATGGACCTGTCACGTGAAGCAACTTTGAAAAAAAACTTTCAAAGGCTTATTATGCATACTACCATTCATTACTTCGGTACAGGCTGGTCTTCTGGAAAAGCTCAGCCGCTCGCACAAAACCCTTTAGGGTGCAGAAAAGGGCAGTCAGGGCTGTCTGCAACCTAAAACTACCGGAAACATGTAGACACATTTCATACAGCTGAAAATAATGACTCTCCAAGCCTTTACATATATTACCGGTAGTGTATCCTATTCGGAGGTGAGTATCTTGTAAACAGTACTGGACATCTATAGTAAAATAGGCATTTCCATAGTCACAGCACAAGAAATATCACTAATATCCACATGCCTCAGAGTAGAATAATATTGTATCAGGAAAGTGTTTCACAGATAAATTAATAAGCAGCTTACCTAGTGAGTTAAAACTGGAGCGACATAAGAATAAATTTAAATATAACCTTAGCAATTCCTGATGGGACACTGTTTTTATTCAGTGCAAGAATCTTTACAGTAAATTATGAAGAGAATCCTTGTAAACTGAAAATATAATTATGGCTAAATCCAAATTGTGTTATTTTTGTTACTTGCAATTTCTAATTCTTATCTGTAAAATGAATCTTCTCTCTCTCTCTCTCTCTCTCGCTCGCTCTCTCTCTTTGTCTTCTTCTTTCTCAAATTTGACTTGTCCTATATTCAGTACACTATTTAAGTACGTAATGAATCAAATGGAGCAAATAAATGAAATTAGATTCAGCAATTCTCATTGACTACCATGTACTATCACCCGATTCGCAATGGCGAACATCAAAAGCTGTCGACATAATTGTAGGATATTCAGCAGTACTACAAGTAGCAGCTGAGTATTCCCCATAAAGTCACATACCATAAATCTACGAAGCTACCGGCATTTTAACAAAAGGATCCAAAACGCTTCAGCATCAAACGGAAAAGAAACAGTATAAAATAAAGCGATTAACTGAAAAAGTAAATAACGATTCCAAATGATTTTAAATTACTTACCTTTCAGTTACAACCAATATTTTCCTATTCCGAACCTCCTACCCAAAATTTAAATTTCCAATGATCGAGGGTATTCTTGTAATAGTATCTCAAAAACGATGTTAAATTTCATCAGTAACATGCAAAAATGAAAACTAAAAAACAAAAACAATATGACGCAAATTGCCATCCCACTTTCAAAATGAAAACTAAGTTTTCCTTTCGGGACATAACCAACATTTTCCACAAAATTTCCAAAAATAAGTAAAAAATGTGTCGATTTTCTGGTAAGTATTTCTGCCACACATAGCTTGCTCATCGAAATGATACTGTAATTGCGACATTCGCTGCTTCCCTCACCCATTGGTACTTTTCGCTGACTCCCCTCCAACCTCCTAGTATCCTCCTGTTGTTTTAACATAAGCCTCACTCTTTTTATTTCTAAATTCGATGGACTGGTTAGTTGTTAAGTGCTTGTCCCATGCCTCATGTAGACATTTGTATCTAGCCTCGCGCGCGCCTCCTGCACTAAAGTATTTGCGAGGGGGGGGGGGGGGGGGTTAAGGAGGAAGGGAGACAGCTCAATAGACTGCGGGAGGGGGGGGGGGGGGGTGTAAATGGGAGATCCTCTTTAAAAATTGAAAAAAATTATGACCTAAAACTATTTTTAGGAGCATTCTGGATGCCTCAGACGCTGTATTTCAACTAGTTGGCGTGCTAATTTATGCCTGGATCAAAACGTATTTTGTGATTACCGAATACAAAAACGTTATACATTAACATTTAAATTTATCGATAGTATTTGTACAATTATTACGTATTAAAACAATTGATTAATCGCTATAAACCAGGCGTTTGGCTACAATGTTGTGGTAAAATTGACTAAACTGGAATACATTTTTAATAAATATTATCTTATCATAGTTCCAATATTTATTAAGAGTCAGTGATTGTCGCGTGGTGTTCATTCTCTAACCGTCTGCCTCCTGACCACCCCTCCGACAGACTTGCAACAAAACCGAGCAGATTCGTGCTTATCTACCCTCCGCTTCACCACCCGTAGTCGTAACAACACGTTTCGTTAAAACTTGGAACTTTGCCTATTTAGAGAATAATAGAAATGGATTTGATTTACTGGCACGTTAGTAAATCCTATAAACCATTAATTCATTACTGCTGAAGAGCTTTAACTAGTGCAGTTAAGGTAGGATGCATTCGTTCATCATTGCCTCCTATTTTCCATTAATTTAAAAACAATACCAGGACAAGTATTATTGCCAGAAACAAATACCCCAACACCCTACGTCCCAGATCATCATGCCCTATACCACCCTGCTTCTTGTCAAATTTTGTTTCATTTATATTAGTGGTAACGCCCTGTTTCCAATTTTGTACTTTCCCTAAGAAATTGGACGGCCGGAGTGGCCGTGCGGTTCTAGGCGCTGCAGTCTGGAACTGAGCGACCGCTGCGGTCGCAGGTTCCAATCCTGCCTCGGGCATGGATGTGTGTGCTGTCCTTAGGTTAGTTAGGTTTAATTAGTTCTAAGTTCTAGGTGACTGATGAGCTCAGAAGTTAAGTCGCATAGTGCTCAGAGCCCTTTGAACCAACCTAAGAAATTAAGAACACACCTCCCGTCTTTGTCTCTGTTTGTATCAGTCTCAGTTTCATGAACAGCAGACGACACAAGACTCTCCAGAAACAAAAGCTTGGCAACAAAATATTTTTCGTAATTAGCCTTGACTTGCCAAACCACGTATCTCGACGAACAGATCGCCATACATGATCTTTACTGCAGCGCTATATGAAATGGTCGCGAGTACGATTCTCGCTAACGTTAACCAACTTCATGTCAAGTACACTCCCGCTGAATTTACAATGATTTGATTTACAGTACGGTAACCTTCTTTACAAAATTAATACTGGTGCTAGGATCCCTAAGCTTGTCAGCCAGTTTCGACATAGTAAAACGCACGTGAGTAATTTAACTTCCATTTCCACGCTCTTCAAAATTATCGTACCTGGCACAGAATTTGAACCAGCAACGGCCTCCGAATTGCACTACTAACAGAACTAATAAATAACCAAATATCAGAATTTCTGCGGATACATAAAATATAGTATCTTATTTCTAACATACAGCAGATATTAAAGAATTAATTTCCCCCGTAGTTTCTCATTAAACCAACTTGAATATGGTAGTACACATCAAAAAGTGATGTATTGTATAACAGCCCTTACAGTATTGTATGTCATTGATCAAAGCCAGCGACTACTCTCACGCTCACATATCTGCTTACAATAAAGTAACGAGATGCCTTTCTGTATTTGGAATACTAGCACGAACGAGATTATGACATCAAAAATGAGGCGAAGGAAACAGCAAGTAACGTATCTTAGCTATTGACTGACATGCTGTTGTAGCCTCAAAATTTCGAAAGTTGTGACCTCAATTTTTCAAATGACTCATTAAATTGACCTTTCATTTGTCTTGCACTGGACGTACCTAGTATTTTGGCCGCCGTCTCTTTTACCTATATTTTAAAAGTAAATCTCAAACACTTGCTGCCATTCCCAAATCGATGTTTATGCAAATTGACGAGCGAAATACACCGTTCAGGCGCGCGAACTGCGGTACAGTCATCCGATTTATAAAATGACAATCTTCGCCGATCAGCCGATTATAGTCGGCTGACTGACCGAAACAATCGTTCAGGTGCGCCTTCATTTATAATTCAATATTGTTTTGTTCTTAATGTCTTGGCCTTCTCCAATGACATCAGCAACGAAATTGCAAGGAGCAACGACTTGTAGTAGTATCTTGTATTGTTGAAAATTATGTTGACTGTCTACTGTTCACTAAATAAATTAGTTGCTCACATCTTGTGATGTAAAACATAATTTTCAATAGAATAAAGCGTCACATTAACCCAGGAACAATGCTTCATCTCATTAGACGCACTAAACATTTATTCCCACTGCAGAAGAGGTACTTATACAGGAGTCCCCTGGCATATTATGGAACGAATCTGAGTGCGTTAAACGAGTCAGTCCTAGAGGAAGTTAATCCATCATTTACAGAGATGATTGATTACTTTTTTAAGAAAGCCGTTATTCAAGTCAGACCAAGGCTTTGTGACATATTAAGAGAGAAGAAACTAGAAGAAGACGCCATACCCAACAGAATTGACGGAATATTACAAACAATGCGGGCGACCGAAAGAATCCTTCGCATTTACTTCCCATTTCGCAGAGATGACGGGTCGTATGAAATGATGGAGACGTATACTGTGCACCACAGTCAGCACAGGTTGCCGGTAAAAGGAGGTAAGGCTTCCGCTTCAACCAATTCACGCTTTTCGTAGGATGTCGTGTTGAAGTAGATGACACTTAAGTAACCTAATTCTGCAGATTCTAAAATACCATACCAACAAGGTTTTGAACATAAGTAACGATCTGAATTTTGTAACGGTTGTTTAGAATGTATCATCGTCGAAGCAGTTTTGATGTAGTCAAACTGCTTTTTATATTGTATTAAACGAACATCTGTTTGGAGCGATATTACTGTAGTGTGTCTTGTTTACAGTAGTATTCTGACTGCATTAGGGGTGTTGCGCAGGGAAGCTATGTATGCCTCTTTGATATGGTATTGGGTATAACTGTAACACTAAGAACACTAAGAAGCATTCATAGTAATGTTAAACGCTTGAATTAAACGGAATGGATTATTAATTTTTTATATGTCTGGCAAGTCTAACTTTAAACTGAATTCTCGGTCAGTGTTTGACAGAACATGACAATAATATAAAAAAGGAAACACTTTCCTGCCGTTCTGCGTGTATTAATTATTGTCGGTCCATTGGATCACCTGATGTTGACACAAGAAGCCGTAATCGCGAACGCATTTACGGGGTCTTAGGTCTTCATAAGGTGACTTGACAATGGTCGAATAGGTTCGTGATTAGATTAATAGTTGCAGAATGTGAGGAAAGTGTTTCCCTTTCGTTGATATTAAACTGACTCTATCGTTGACGGTCATGTATGGTCGCTGTTAAAATCATGTCTTATATGCTCAGCATAGGAAATGAGGGTAGGTAACTGGAATCCGCCAAACAATGTATCTCAGTTTGCAGCTTATTAATCTTTATTTTAGCGCACTACATTGAACAGTGTAGGGTAGCCTGGTGTTATTTTCAGAGAAAAAGTAACTTTTGCGATAATTCTGATGCCGGTACGATTTTTTAAATAATTTCACATGACTAACCATTATCTGGTGAAAATATCACACATGTATCTCACGTAAGATATTAAATAAAATGGCATCTAGAAGTTTCCCACTGGTCGGCACGTCATAAAGGAAAAGGAGAATATGCGGCACCGTGGCTTCGTGGATTATGTTGTTGATAGACTCGTTATCAACGTAGCAGATGACAGTTCCAGAACTGAAATGTATTTCTCGGATTCGGATAAGGAAGGAGCTAAGAGATTACCACACGACTGACTAATTAATACAGTAGCTTCAGTATTCAACAATGCGGCGAAATTCCTGCATCACTCATAGCTCGCTCAGAAAAATTACTCAAAGTTCAGAATTTTCATCACTCTTGTTTGTAATTACTAATTGCCGTGTTAGGTGAGAACGAGAGCATTTTATTCTTTCTTTCTGGTCACATTAGAAGCACGCGGTAGTGCTGGAGTTTTGCCGCATATTATGTCATTCTCTTTACAAATTAAATGACATTCGAAGCCATATTGTTTCTCTGCTCGTCTCTTTTGCATCTGAACTGCAGTGCTCACTTCATTACAAGTTAGTTGAACAAGCTGGCTGACCAGTGCGTTACATGCGCCGGTAAAGCTACTATCCCGCATTATCCCTCAGTCTATGTGCATGTAACAGCGTACAACGTATCCTTATTCTTATGATGAACACTCAATGATATTGTAATTAGTCCAAGAATGCATAACGCACAGACGTAATGGTAAACAGTGCTCTTAAAAGTGTAATTGAGTGGTTTGTGTAAATGGCCTCTCAATTTCAATAAGACGCAACACATTCAGTCCTGCACATCCAGGTCTACTACACCAATGATATTTCTTTCCTCGCTAGGAAATAATACATTAGGGTATGGAAACTTCTGAATCTTTAGGTGTCCATATCGATGAGAATTTAAACTGGAAAAACACATTTTAGAAATTCTGAAACAACTTGTCACACTTTCACTTAGAATCATAGCAAATCGTGGGGAAAACAAATCAGTAAGTTAACATTTTGCATATTTTCATTTAGTAATAATAATCATAATCATTTAACAGTTCTAGCTTCCCGGGTACTGGTAATGAGTCTCTTCTACTTCGTCCTGTCCCAATACACCTGTTCACGGAGAACATCATCCACTGTACATTCTCTGGTCACTAGATCAGCTTTAATCAAGTCCATCCATCAGGTTTGAGGTCATCCTTGAACTCTTTTCCGATCCACCTGTCTTTCCAAATTTATTTTGGCTGTTCTAGTTGGCTCCATTCTCATCACATGCCCATACCATCGAAGCCTAGATGTGTCAATTTGACCTAACATGGATGTCTTTATTCCAGCTTCTTTCCTCACCTCCTCATTCCTTAACTTGTCCATCTTACTTGTTGGTAGAATTCACATCCTTTTTGCGTTTATGACCAAATTATCACTGGAGATTACACGGTAAGGAAAACTGTTCACACACTCTAGTTGGTGGTCACCTAGTTTTACACTTGCTGGTTGTCCATCTCTGTTGACTACCACCACCGCTGTCTTCGTCTTGCTGATGTTGAGGTTATATTTCTGGAAGTGGTATTTCCATTCATCGAGTCTGATCTGTACTTCCTCATCAGTTTCTTTCACCCCATATCATGATGTTATCAGCAAAGGCAGATGCGTTCAGTTCACCTTCTCCTTGACATTCTTCATTTTAGTATCCATAATGGTGATGAATAGCAGTGGCGACAGTGCACTTCCTTGCTGAACTCCACTCTTGGTCTCAAACCATGATGATCGTCCTTCCCCAATTTGTACACAGCTACTACAGTCTTTGTTCATCATTGAATTTTTCGTATTAGTCCTTCAGGCACATTTTTTTCCTCAGGCATTCCCAGCTCTTGTCTCTTATAACACTATCATAGGCTTTTTCTGTATCCAGGAATACGA
Organism: Schistocerca piceifrons; assembly: GCF_021461385.2. NCBI lineage: Eukaryota > Metazoa > Arthropoda > Insecta > Orthoptera > Acrididae > Schistocerca > Schistocerca piceifrons. The sequence goes on from NC_060138.1 coordinate 845,438,335, forward strand.
TGACCAGGTTCTTGCCTTTCTCCCAGTACTTTTCTATGAACATGTGGGTGCTAAAAATTTGATCTATTTTGATCTGTTACTTCTGAAGTCATATTGTTCCTCCTCCAGCTGTGGTTCTGGGATAGTTGTCAGTCTCTTTTCTATGATCTTCTCAAGTATTTTCAGCCCATGAGACAAAAGGGTTATTCCTCTATAGTTGGTGCGTTTACGCCTGCTACCTTTCTTAAACAGAGGAATTATTACACCCTTGCCCCAATTCACAGGTATTTTCTTATCTGCCCATAAGGCACTGAGTATTTGGTGCAGCCATTGTATGCCTTGGATACCTGCTACTTTTATCATGTCTATGTTCACTTCATCTGCACCAGAAGATTTTCCTTTAGGCATAGATTTTAAGGTTACTTCTGTTTCTGTTTAGGTGATGGGAGTGGCCTCATTGTATGTGTGGATTTCCAGTTTTGTATTTGGTTCTTCAACTGTTTCTGTCCAGGTGATGGGAGTTTCCTCATTGTAAGTGTGGATTTCCAGTTCTGTATTTGGTTCTTCAACTGATCTATTTAATAGGTGATCAAAATGGTTTTTCAGGACTTCTCTCATGTCACTTTCTGTCCTAACCAGATTCATTCAGTAATGCCAAATGGAATTATGTTCTGGCGTAATTCATCTCTAAAAAAGAAGTTCTTCATAGCTCAGTGATATGTTGTAAGAATATTATGTGGTGCTCACCCACGATTATCTCACAGACAGCAGTTTAAGGAACTGGGCATTCTGTCAACAACTTTACAGTGTATTTATTCCCTCAGGAGGTTTGGTGTAAATGTTCTGCTGCAGATCAAAAGGAACAATGATGTACATAATTACAATACTAGAAGAAAAATTATACTCATTACTCCACATTAAGGTTGTCTTTAGTACAAGTGAGGTGCACAATGCTTCCGCCAAAATGTTTGATCACTTACACATTGATATAAAATGTTTTACAGACAGCAAATTAAAATTTGAAAACAAATTGAGAAAGTTTATCCTTGACAAAGCCTTTTGTTCCATAGAAGAATTTGAATTATTGTAATGTGTAAAAGGTGGTGGGTGAGAATAACTAACTCATATCTGCATAGTAAAAAAAAAAAAAAAAAAAAAAAACACACAGTATAAAAGTTCAGGATGAAGCCATATTTACAAATCAAATTAGCTATATGATGTAAAATGACTTGTTTCACGTCATTACAATTTATCATGCAAAATGATCCAGGTCCATGGAGCATGAAATTAACTAAGTAGCTTTTATAGTCGAAAGAGTTCATGGGGTGAACAGCCAAATGTCCAATGGGCATAATATTTCGGCAAGTGGCCATGTTGCCATCATCAGGTGCACTGATGAACTGACTGCCAAGGTGCTGGCGCTGGGCTTTTGTCTTCTCCCATCCTCCAGGTGTTCCCAACGCAGTCTGCACCTGGGCATGGAGCATCCAGCATCCTTTCTGTTCACGGTCCGAACCCAGGGGTGCATGCTGGTGGCATCCTCTTACTATTTCTGCCTGTTTTCAAACTCAGTTCATGATGAAACGTCTTCTTTCTCCTTTTAATCAGATTCAGAGCAGGTTCCCAGGCCTTACTAAGGATGTAACCACTATTTCGATTCCAGAATGAGATTTTCGCTCTGCAGCGGAGTGTACGCTGATATGAAACTTCCTGGCAGATTAAAACTGTGTGCCCGACCGAGACTCGAACTCGGGACTTTGCCTTTCGCGGGCAAGTGCTCTACCAACTGAGCTACCGAAGCACAACTCACGCCCGGTACTCACAGCTTTACTTCTGCCAGTACCTCGTCTCCTACCTTCCAAACTTTACAGAAGCTCTCCTGCGAACCTTGCAGAACTAGCACTCCTGAAAGAAAGGATATTGCGGAGACATGGCTTAGCCACAGCCTGGGGGATGTTTCCAGAATGAGATTTTCACTCTGCAGCGGAGTGTGCGCTGATATGAAACTTCCTGGCAGATTAAAACTGTGTGCCCGACCGAGACTCGAACTCGGGACCTTTGCCTTTCGCAGGCAAGTGCTCTACCAACTGAGCTACCGAAGCACGACTCACGCCCGGTACTCACAGCTTTACTTCTGCCAGTACCTCGTCTCCTACCTTCCAAACTTTACAGAAGCTCTCCTGCGAACCTTGCAGAACTAGCACTCCTGAAAGAAAGGATATTGTGGAGACATGGCTTAGCCACAGCCTGGGGGATGTTTCCAGAATGAGATTTTCACTCTGCAGCGGAGTGTGCGCTGATATGAAACTTCCTGGCAGATTAAAACTGTGTGCCCGACCGAGACTCGAACTCGGGACCTTTGCCTTTCGCAGGCAAGTGCTCTACCAACTGAGCTACCGAAGCACGACTCACGCCCGGTACTCACAGCTTTACTTCTGCCAGTACCTCGTCTCCTACCTTCCAAACTTTACAGAAGCTCTCCTGCGAACCTTGCAGAACTAGCACTCCTGAAAGAAAGGATATTGCGGAGACATGGCTTAGCCACAGCCTGGGGGATGTTTCCAGAATGAGATTTTCACTCTGCAGCGGAGTGTGCGCTGATATGAAACTTCCTGGCAGATTAATACTGTGTGCTCGACCGAGACTCGAACTCGTGACCTTTGCCTTTCTCGGGCAAGTGCTCTACCAACTGAGCTACCGAAGCACGACTCACGCCCGGTACTCACAGCTTTACTTCTGCCAGTACCTCGTCTCCTACCTTCCAAACTTTACAGAAGCTCTCCTGCGAACACACAGTTTTAATCTGCCAGGAAGTTTCATATCAGCGCACACTCCGCTGCAGAGTGAAAATCTCATTCTGGAAACATCCCCCAGGCTGTGGCTAAGCCATGTCTCCGCAATATCCTTTCTTTCAGGAGTGCTAGTTCTGCAAGGTTCGCAGGAGAGCTTCTGTAAAGTTTGGAAGGTAGGAGACGAGGTACTGGCAGAAGTAAAGCTGTGAGTACCGGGCGTGAGTCGTGCTTCGGTAGCTCAGTTGGTAGAGCACTTGCCCGCCAAAGGCAAAGGTCCCGAGTTCGAGTCTCGGTCGGGCACACAGTTTTAATCTGCCAGTAAGTTTCATATCAGCGCACACTCCGCTGCAGAGTGAAAATCTCATTCTGGAAACATCCCCCAGGCTGTGGCCAAGCCATGTCTCCGCAATATCCTTTCTTTCAGGAGTGCTAGTTCTGCAAGGTTCGCAGGAGAGTTTCTGTAAAGTTTGGAAGGTAGGAGACGAGGTACTGGCAGAAGTAAAGCTGTGAGTACCGGGCGTGAGTCGTGCTTCGGTAGCTCAGTTGGTAGAGCACTTGCCCGCGAAAGGCAAAGTCTTGAGTTCGAGTCTCGGTCGGGCACACAGTTTTAATCTGCCAGGAAGTTTCACTATTTCGATTGATCAGCGGTTCCAGTACTCGAATATTGATAGATTCTTTAATGACACAGTCCCAGTATTTGGAAGTCTGTGTCAGAACCTTTGTCTGATTGTAATTCATTCTGCGTCATTCCAAGAGGCAGTGTTCAGCAACCACCAACTTGTTAGGCTGCTGCAGTCTGGTGTGGCACTGATGTTCTTGGCAACAACCTTCGATAGTATGCACCATCTGACCTATGCAAATAAAGCTACATTCGCAGGGACTCTGGATTTCCGTAGTCCTAGCTCATCCTTTACATTACCAAGCAGTGCCTGTGTCTTAATTGGTGGGCGGAAGACAGTCTTCACTTGATGTTTTTGAAGAATTCGACTTATCTTAGCCAGGTTTCAGACAAGAGGACTGTGTGAAAGGTTTTGGTGATGGAGAAGAAGGCACACATCTTCATAGTGTGTGGAGAAGAATCAGACGTTGCAGTGCACAATCAATAGGTCATACGAGGGGCGTTTGAAAAGTCTGTGCAAAAATAAAAACTACTTATGTGTTTGGTGTAAACCTTTTTTATTTTTCGACATAGTCTCCTTTTAGACTTACATACACTTCATCCAACGCTGTTCTAATTTGTTGATCCTTTCTGAATAATAGGAATTGTCCAAGTCTGCAAAATAGCTATTAGTTGCTGCAATCACCTCCTCGTTTGAATAAAATCTCTGTCCCGCCAGCCATTTCTTCAAATTGGGGCACAAATAGTAGTCCAAGGGCGACAAGTCTGCAGAATAGGGAGGATGTGAAATGAGTTGGAATCCTATTTCCATTAATTTTACAACCACAACTGCTGATTTTCATATATTTTATGTGCTTAAGACTGTTGGTTTGAGGTCTGTTTGGATAAATTCACTGGCACTACCTCCACTCTTAACTTGCCCATTAGCCTTAAGAACCATTTATACCAGACATGAAGAAGTTTGAATTATGTATCTGGATTTAGCCAGGTTTCAGACAAGAGGATCGTGTGAAAGGTTTTGGTAATGGGAAAGAAGGCACATTTCTTCATAGTGTGTGGAGGTCATACAAGGGGCGTTTGAAAAGTCCATGCAAAAATAAAAACTACTTACGTGTTTGGGGTAAACCTTTTTTATTTTTCGACATAATCTCCTTTTAAACTTATACACTTTATCCAACGCTGTTCTGATTTGTTGATCCCTTCTGAATAATAGGAATTGTCCAAGTCTGCAAAGTAGCTATTAGTTGCTGCAATCACCTCTTCGTTTGAATAAAATCTTTGTCCTGCCAGCCATTTCTTCAAATTGGAGGTGGTGCATTGTTGTGATGGAAAAGGACTTTTTTGCAGTCCAATCTCAGGCGTTTTTCTTGCAGCTCGGTTTTCAAATGGTCCAATAATGATGAATAATATGCACCTGTCATAGTTTCCCCTTCTCCACATAGTTGTTGAGGATTATCCCTTGCGAATCCGAAAAGACAGTCACCCTAACCTTTCCGGCTGAATGACTGGTCTTCACCTTTTTTGGTGCAGATTCTCCCTTTGTAACCCATTGTTTAGATTGTTGTTTCGTCTCAGGAGTACAGTAATGTATCCATGTTTCATCCACAGTGATGAAACAACGTTTAAAGTCCTGGGGATTCTTCCTGAACAGCTGCAAACCATCCTTGCAACACTTCACACGATTCCGTTTTTGGTCAATTGTGAGCAATCGCAGAACCCATCTTGCAGATACCTTTCCATGTCCAAATGTTTATGCAAAATATTATGTACCCATTCATTCGAGATGCCCACAGCACTAGCAATCTCACAAACCTTAACTCTTCTGTCATCCATCACCATATCATGGATTTTATCAATGATTTCTGGAGTCGTAACCTCCACAAGGTGTCCAGAACGTTCAGCATCACTTGCGCCCATATGGCCACTCCGAAAATTTTGAAACCACTTTTAAACTGTTCTAATTGAAGTGCAGAGTCACCGTAATGTTTATCAAGCTTCTCTTTAGTCTCCTGAGGCATTTTGCCTTTCATAAAGTAATGTTTAATCACCATATGAAATTCTTCTTCGTCCACTTTTTGACAATCACTCGACTTCCTTGATTCACACGAATGCCAAACACAAAGAAATAGACCAATATGACTGAAACTTGGTGTGCATTCTTTCCAAAGATGCTACTAACTAAACATGACCTCTCGGACTTTGCATGGACTTTTCAAATGCCCCTTGTACATGTACTTCCAGATGGCTTGCAACAGTTAGTTTGATGTAGTTATCCCTGTGTGAGATAAGCACCACTGTCCAACATTTTGAACAGCCAGAAATGTTTATCAATTGCAGGAGCTGGAAGGATACAGTCATATATGACGTGCATGTAGTTTTGTGATACAGCAAGTTTAAAGTTCCATAGAAATCTATAATTTTTAAGACAAAATAGAAACCTTCTTTGTACTCTAAAAGATAATTTAATACCTTGTAAAATGCAAAGTGAAATACTCCTCTCTTTATGCTATGTAACACTAAATGTAGAGTCGTAGAGTCATTCTAATATATATAACAGATCACTCAGACTAATAAATTTTGTATTGAGTTTGTTATGTCAGTGAAGTTCCTCTGTTTCATCATTGTTCTCATTATTTCTAGTACATGATCAATAGAATTATTGATATGCTGCAGGTGTGACTTTTTATATTTTATTGGCAGCTGAATAGGTTTGGTTCAGCAGCTTTTCCTTTTCTCCTAATATGAGTATCCACTGATGTGAGGAAACCTATGTCTGAATAGCAGTGCTTTACATTTAATGAATGGGATCTACAGATGTGAATAGGATAGGTTGTGAGATTAATGTTTTAAGATTATTCAAACTCCTGAAGCCTTCTCATTCCATTTTGAGCACAATAAAATCTTTTAGACTTGGAAATTTCTGTGCATTCATCTGGTGTGTAGAAGTGTATACTCAGTTTCTTGCATACACTTCAGTGCTACAAAAATTGTGATCGCAAGAGAGTCTTGTCTGACCTACCATAAGGAAAAGTAATGCTGGACAGATTCAAATCTTTTACTAGCCACAAGCTTTCCAAAGCAATAAAAGCCCAATTCTTGGCCTGTCCTTTGCAGATATCTGTGTTTATGTGGAGATGTTGTTGTTGAGGGTTAGTTACCTACAAGTATTTTTCCAAGTGGCACCCATCTCTCTGAACTCTTCCCTCCTCCTTTCTCACTTTACACAAACATATATCCCATATTTGATCCATTATGATACTGTTGTTAAATAGCCATAATTTCCTCTTGTAAAATGCCGGCCAAGCTATTAGTTTAGGTTTGGAGAACTTTTTTGCATAAACATTGTAATTACTTGATGCTCTTTTGGCTTCTCTTTAGCTAGAGTAGTTAAAGACACAGTCATATTTAGCCCACTGTCATCTTCTGAGATGGATTTCACATTGTTGCTTCTTTTTGTATTTATTGACTTTTCTGTCAGTTCTTGGTAGAATTAATTATACATTATGAATGAAAAAATACATGACACTAATGTAACATTCTGCAATATTTATTATTTTTACAAACCAGTTTTCAACCACTACTTCATCATGTACAAAAATAAATGTGTGAGGCTGTGAAATTGTTGTGGGATCAAAGATCTTAAAATAGCCTAACTACAGAGTATCTCATTATGTTTCCAAAGATGACAATTGTTAATGTTTGATTTAAGACTAATATGAAATACATTATTTAAATAAGAGTGAGATGTAAAAATATTTGGCTTAGATAAAATGTGATGCATAAATATTGAGCTATACGACAAATTACAATGATTGTTCTGAGAGGAAAAATATTTATTATAAGTTAAACAATGTGTAGTAAAATTAGGTGACATTTTTCAAGGGGAGAATGAAAAACATAATTTTGACCTGAAAGGTCAAATATTACTAATTGATACAATATAATAAGTGTGACTAAACAGGTAAATGAAACAACTTAATTTTTTTCCAATAACATCTGCTGCACGTAATTCTGGGTTGTTCTTTGCCATCAGAAATGTATCACATTTGGAATAAGAGTCCACAATATGCCACTGCATTGAGATGGGTGATGGCAGCTCGTAGTTCATGGATATAGGTTAGTGTCAGTTGGCTTGCGAAACACACTGACCCAAGGAACCATCTTCTTTTCTCTGGACCAAGACATCAAGAAACAGGGGGTCTCCATTTTTCTTCAATTCCATGGTGAAGCAAACGCTTGTATGGAGGGAGTTAAGATGTTCCAGAAATGCAGGAAACATTGCTGCTCCATGTGACCAAAGTACAAAGGTGTCTTCAGGAACACTTAGGTTTCAACACCACTGGCTAAGTGCTTTTTCCTTGAAGTCTTCCATAAAAAGGTTAGCTACTACAGGAGACACAGGGCTTCCCAAAGCAACACAGTCAGTCTGCTCAAAATATTGTTTGTTAAACAAAAAGTAAGTTGAGGTAAACACATGTTTGAATAGATGTATGATGTCCTCCTCCAACCTCGTTCCCATAAATTGTAATGAATCCACCAAAGGTACTTGTGTGAACAAAGAGATCATGTCAAAACTCACAAATATGTCAGCTGGTTCAAGGGGCAAAGTCCTCAGTCGTTGTATAACATCATCTGAGTTTCGAATGTGATGTTCACATTTTTCTAACAATGGGCTTAGAAGAGAAGCCAGATGTTTGGCCAGGGAATATGCTGCATTGCTCATGATGGGGTGAAGAGGAACCTCTTCCTTATGGATCTTAGCTAGCCCTTAAAGTCATGGTGGAACTGGCGCTTGTACTCTTAAGCTCTTTTTAGGATCTTCAGCAAACTGGCTGGATTTGTCTTCTGTTGAACTGCGTCAGTTGGATCCTTCTGAAGTATACTGAGTCCTGCAGTTATTTTGCTGAAATAAGATGTTGCAGGTAAAAGAATAGTAGCATTTCCCTTGTCAGCAGGTAATATCACTATTTATGTGTCTTCTCTTAAGGAATGGAGAATTTCCCTTTCTTCAGTGTTGATGTTCTACTTTGGTCCAAGCATCCTTGTTAAAACCCTGCAAGCCTCTTGCCTTATTTCCTCAGGAGTCTCACTCGGAAGTTTCAGAATAACTTGCTCAATCGCACTGATAAAATCCTTAATAGGTAAGGTCTTTAGAGTGGGCACAAAATTTAGCCCCTTTTCCAAAACCAATATTGCAGTACCATTCTGTTGTTTATCTGAGAAATTAAACACAGTACGTCTACATGGTTTATATTTTTGCGATGATTGGCGTGTAAGGTGATGCAACTTCAACGTTTGATGCACCACGGGCTGCTGCCACGCCCAGTCCAAAAGTGACCACATAGCACTGTCTACCTCCTGCGAGGAATCCGCTGACAGACATGACAAGATATTCAGTTGTAGTGAGAGCAAGCTCTTGGAGACTCTGTCTGATTATCGCCTAGTATAATGGATTCTTTCTTCACCAGTGCCATGCTGGCTCATTGTTTGATACTCTTGGCGGCCACAGAGTCTACATAATGAGTGAACTTCACAAATGTTGGTATAGTTTGCTGGTCCTGTCAACCCAGTAAAAGCGCAAGAGAGCACAACAGTCTGTTTCTCTTTAGTGCAGTTTATCAAACTCACATACTCTGTTGACTATCTCCTCCCCATAGAGGTACCAGGTGTGCTGTTTAAGACTTTCCTGACATAGTAACTGCTTCTTTGGTTCACGGGCGTCATGTTACATAATGTGGTGGAGGCAGCACAATATTTCAATGAGACAACTGCTCATCTTCAGATGCTTACTGATCTGATGCTGCAATGACTCACCAATATATATGCTGACTCACTGGAAAAACACAGGCACAAAGGGTTGACGCTATAACGTCATCGTACATGAATCATAGAGCACAGCGACATCCAGTGCCTCCTGCTGGACAAATGGGCCAGGGGATTCTCATTTGTGGTGCAGGAAAAATCTGCAACCTACGAGCTGGCATCATGCATCTCAACAAAATGGCATGTTACAGACTCTCATTCATAGGGCAAGAATTATCTCAGATGCAGGGAGCTTATCAGCAGGGCTTAACCATCTTCACTCTGTGTTTGTACAAAATGGGTACTCTGATAAACAGATCCATAATGCATTTAGACATGCACGCACTATAGTTCAAGAACAGCCAGAAGAAACAGTGAACTCCATGATGATGATCTTTCTACCATATGTTGGTAGCATGTCCTTTAAGATTGGCAGGTTGTTCAAAAAACATCAAATCAAATGTGTCTTCTGCCCTCCACTGCAAGTGCAAACTATGCTGGGTTCTGTTAAAGATGATCTAGGTATAAGGAGACCAGTAATATATAAAATCCCTTGCCTGTTTGCAAGTAATACATTGGCCAGACATGTCGCACTGTCAAGGATAGATGTGCTGAACATAGACATCATACTAGACTGGGTCAGCCAGAAAAGTCTGCTATGACTAAACACTGTCTTGAAATGGGACCAGAACGAACTACAGAGAGACAAAGATCCTTCCATCTGCTTCCATGCACTAGGACTCCGTCATTAAAGAAGCAGTTGAAATTCATATAAGTAACAACGTTATCAATAGAGACATGAGATTTCAACTCAGCAAGGCATGGAACTAGCACTGGTGGTACTAAGGCATCATCGGCTGCAGACAAACGAATCTGAGGTAATACAGGCAGAGAATCAAAGTCCACACACTTAAACAGGGGGCCTGCATGTGTGCAGGGCTGCTACATGTGGTCGCACTTTTTCCTATGTCGCAGATGAGAAGCCCATAGATACGCCTATTTTCACTCATTGCTTGCATATGGCATCATATTTTGGGGCAATTCATCACTGAGGAATAAAGTATTTATTGCACAAAAGGGTGTAATCAGAACAACAGCTGGAGTCCACCCAAGATCACCCTGCATACATTTATTTAAGGATCTAGGGATATTCACTGTAGCTTCTCAGTATATACACTCTCTTATGAAATTTGTTATTAACAACCAAACCCAATTCAAAAGCAATAGCAGTGTGCATAACTACAATACTAGGAGAAAGCATGATCTTCACTATTCAAGATTAAATCTAACTTTGGCACAGAAAGGGGTGAATTATACTGGCACTAAAGTCTTTGGTCACTTACCAAATAGTATCAAAAGTCTGACAGATAACCAACAAGTATTTAAGAAGAAATTAAAAGAATTTCTGAATGACAACTCCTTCTACTCCATAGAGGAATTTTTAGATATAAATTAAGAAAAAAAAGGAAAAAAAAACAAAAAATTAAAAAAATAAAATAAAAAAAAAGTTGTTATATTAACTTAATTATGTTGTTAAATTAAGCTAATTATGTCATGTATTGGAAAATTTGACTCGTTCCACATCATTACAAAATATCGTATTCATGATCCATGAAACTAGTATTAATCTAATCTAATCTAATCATTTATCTGGCTGTGCTCTATGATTCATTTATGATGATGTTATGGCCTCAATCCTTGGTGCCTACACATTTCTAATGAGTCAGCCTATAAATTGGCAAGTCATTGCAGCAACACATCAGTAAGCACCTGAGAATGAGGAGCAGCTGTCTCGTCAAAATATTGTGCAACTTCCACAACATTATCCAATGTGACACCTGTGAACAAATGAAGTAGTTACTGCATTGGGAAAGTCTTAAACAGCACACATTCTTAGTTGTTTCCTGAACAAAACAGAAGTTGATTTTTGAATGGTACAGTACATAATGTACATGATGTCTCTGCCAGGGGAACCCCTGCAGCATCAAGAAATGAAAAACTTTACCACAAACAAAAGGGGACGGGGCTGAGCTGAATAAATCTGAATGGGTGAATACCAATTGCTGTTTGTTTATGTGGTTGATCGGGGGTGCGAATGATAAGTGCTGTTATAATTATTAGCAAAATAATGGACTCAGACTACCAGAGTGGAAATAAGTGACTAACAGGAATAACAGGCAAGTAAGATTACATATTATTTTCTTGGGATATCCAAGAAAATGAAATTTTGACAGTAAATTTTTGCCAGATCACTACACTACTAAGGGCCAGTCATACAGTCCCTGGTTAGCAGCTGCTAAGCTCTATTCTTGGAATGTCTTGGAAAATGCATTGTATGAACCCGTAATGATGCCTAACAGAAGAATAAACATGGGATAACTAAACCGATGATTCTGGCAGGGTTAGTGAAGTTAACCGGAGAATAAGATTTGATAATGGCTGGAATAGTTACAGAATTAGTGATCACAAGATTTTTTGTTAGAATGATGAAAGAGAAGACATGGAGACATCTCACAGATTATATGACAGAATATGGCAATTCAAAATTTATATCAAAATTTCATGCTAGTACTACTTTTCGATCCTATGCTTGAGGAATGGGTGTATATGACTGAAAAATGAAACTGTTTCCTAACATAAAACTTTTTGCTTGTAATAGGCTTAATAAGCATTTGATATTGGTGCTCCATGAATTATATTCTGTCGCGTAATTTATGTAAATGAGGTAGATAAAAATAGCTATTTGCTCCAAAACAGTCTCACTTATTTGGCTTGCGTTACAGTTGTTGCAATCTTAGAAAGGCCTATTTTGTTCTGCCTAGCAGACAGTGACAAAATAGACATAATCAGATTGAGAAACCACAACAGTCTTGGATACTGTTCACATTAATAGCTTTTTCAGTATTATACAATGGGGTCATTCCATATCAAATCACCCAATAAAAAATAAAGTTTACACCCACCTCCATAGATTTTCATGAAATTTGGCTCAAATGGTTCTAATACCATCCTGACAACACCTGCAAATTTTTTTTGCTGTATCTCATAGTTTTTTTTATAAATTTTTAAAGTTTTTATGTTTTGCATTTTCCGAACCTTCGGAAATGGTAAATTTAATTTGTATTCAAAACTTTAAAATTGCTTGTCTTAAAAACTCTTTTAGATAACATCATGAATTTTTGCAGCAAGTTTATTTATTATACATATTTGAAGATAAAAATGATACTATTAAAATATATTAATGTTTTATATGAAAAAATGTATTTTTTTAATGGATGTTTTGTTTTATAAGAATTGCAATATCTAGAGTCTCAGACCTGATAGAATGCTCAAATTTGTTTTAATTTACTCTTAAACATATAGGCTACTTGATGAAACAAAAATAATGATGGCTTTTTAACATGTTTATTAATTATAGTAGATTACATTAGAATTATGTACAAAAATAGTGTACTTACGACATTTATGTATAACCCAACTGATTGCTTGAAACATTGAATTCTTTGAGTAATTTTGTCTTTTTAATAAACATTAGTGCTGATTCAAACTGTTTTTCCACTTCATCCAAGAGCTTTCAGTTCTTCTGATACAGTCTTTTTTGAAGTAATACATTCTTCCAGTGCCACTTGATTGAGGTGCGTCTACTACACAGACTATGTGCTCCAAAGGCACTATGAAAGAATTTTCTCTTTCAGGTCAATAAAATGATGCAGCTGGTCGTGAGGAATGTAGAAATAGAATTTCTGCATCTTCTTCATCATTGAATATTGTTTTTACCAGTCCAAAGTACCAGTTACCATCATAATTTGCAGCCACATAGCTATTTATGGATGGTTCAACATGAACCCAATCAGAAGAAGAATGGAAAGAAAAGACTAAGGAGGGTTTTACACTATCTGTAGTCCTTCTAATTTCAAGGTTGTTTGTTGGAAGTGGTTTGAAGTTATGAAAACTTCTTGTTCCAGGCATGGTTCGTGTTGCTGAAAAACGTTTTTCTAGTTTTAACCATAGCAAATCAGTTTATTTTTTGTCAATAAAGTGAAAATGAATGTTTTCAATATTTTTTTCACAAAACTTGTACACATCGATTGCTGTCATTATTTGTTCTTCGTCTGAAAGCTGTAGACTGGCTTTCCTTAAAATTCTTTTAATAGTTCCTCCTAGGCCATCACAAATTGACTTCCCATGACTTGTTGCAAAAAAAGAGTGTTGGGCCTTCAAATTAAAGACTCTCAAGTGTTCAGTCAAATTTTTAAAACTGTTTCTATTTTTGTACTGCCCAGCACAACCATCTGTAAAGTAGTGAACTGAGTCTATATCAGTATGATGTAATGACAGCCACTTTGTAATTTCTTTTTGTACAAAGTTAACAAAACCAGTGTCATGTTCTTGGTCATCACTAATAAAACAGTGGTTGGAAACAAAAACATTGTTTTCCTCATTTCTTAGAAAAACTCCAACTGGGTGTAGAGTACAACCACCTCTATTCCAGTGGTAACTTTGGATCTCATTTTGTATAACAAAGGAATAATTTTCACTGAAATCCATCACAATAATTGCTGTTTTGGGTGGTGGGTCTTCTTTCAATCTTTTAAAGGCCGCTGATTGGGATTTTGCTATAAACAAGTGCGGGGTGAGCTTTTCCAATGACCTAACCAATAAAGAAATGTAGTCTTCAACACTGATAGACTGTTTGATCATTTCAGCCCTGTCTGTGTTAACCCACTGACTGATTACAATTTCTTCTGCTAAATCATAATCTTCACTTAGTTTTTCAGTTAAGTACTCAGTTAGTGCAGTATTTGCAGGACAGCTGTCGCAATGATAAAGCATGCAGTTTTGGTTTTCCATGTTGCACACAAGCATCCTAATTAGGTCTTTATAAGATTCTTCAATTTTCACAGCATTCAGTAATAGTTTAACATTCTGGTGGGTACTGCATACACATACAGTGTGTGTGCCTGCAGCACCAGCAAGGATACACCATTTAGGTCTCAAGAAACAAAAATTTGAAAATCCTACTTCTACCTCAGGATTCTCCTATTTGAAAGAATAATAGAGTTCTCTCAAGTTACACAAAATGAGTCTTTTTTGCATGTACACATTTTTTTGAACACTTGCTTTGTCTTTTGTTCCAGGTAGCACTCTGGAACTTTCATCCATTTCATAAAAATCTGTTACAAGTCTTAACTGTATTTTCAGAAAGAGTTTTACCTTTTTTTTGGACCAGGAGTTTCCATAATACCCTTTTCAGATTTTAGCTTTCTAGCTTGTCGCACCATGTACTCACTTACATTAAATTCTTTCATCATTTTATTTCGACTCCAAGAATCTGGAGCCAAAGTCAGAATCTGGATTTTTCTAGACCTCCCAACAGATGAAATCTTCTCTTTCATAAGAGAAATCGTTACATCAAAATCCTTTGCTATCTCAACCACACTTGTATCTTCTTCGTCATCATCAGAACTTGGTGCATCATATTTTAAGGCTTTTGAAACCGCCTTTTTTGCAGTCTTTTCAATACTGCTAACCTTCCTTTTAAAATAAGACCCTTTACTTTGTTCTGACAAGCCATGAAGCTTTATCAGTGTTAAACCTAAATTATCAAGAGCAATGTTTGTTTGTACGAGGGACTCATTTCTGGATTCCAATGATTCTAATTCAACCATGACTTCATCATCTGTTTCACTTTCATTGATTTCAACTCTTAATTTTTCCCGCACAAAAGTTACGGCATGTTGAGCAAAGCTTTTGTCCAGGTTTTATGCTAATATTTTTTGTTAGTAATTGTTTAGAAAGATCCAAGCCTACACTTCTCAACGATTTTTTGATGGGCTCTTTGTGTTTTTTTAGTGGGTCTACACATGTATGATACTTTTCAAAAACATTTAAAAGTAGTAGCTGTGGTGTGAACATATATTCTTAAATTCACACAGATTAATTCCAGATCGTAAGTGGATCAAATCTTTTTCTTCCTTACTCAATTCAGATACCGGTTGTAACTTTTTTGAAGGTGTGTAGGTTGTTTGGAAACAGTCAGATTTTTTAAATAACCCTACGCTACAGGTTTGAATATCTGACATACTGATTTCACTTTTGGTTTGATTACTGTTCTGGTTACTTTTATAGGATATTGGAAAAGAATCTCTGTAAACTAAGTAACAGTACTTACTGAAAGTTCGAATAAACTTAGTAAAATGCTATCCAAGCACTATTTAACACTGTAATAATTTTTTACTTCAAAACACAGGAGTAACAAAACAAAATCCAAGCGTACATTGTTACTCCAAGAAGACAAAAACTTATTTTCGGTGTCTAAGTCACTTGGTACTGTTTATTTTTAAAATATAATTAATATTATTTTAAAAATTAGATAATATTAAACAGGTTAAAAAGCCAACATAATTTTTCTTTTATCTAATAGCCTATACAATTACGAATATTTTAAAACAAATTTGAGCTTTCTATCAGGTCTGAGACTCTAGATATTGCAGTTTTTGTAAAACTAAACATCTGTTAGCTAAAAAATATAATAAAAAATACATTAAAAACTTGTAATTTTTTTTCATTTGGAAGATTTTAATATATCTTTATGGTAATTTTTTTAACATTTAGACATAATACACAAACTTATTCCAAAATTTCATACTGATATCTTGAGTATTCTTTAACATACAAATTTTTTTAGTTGTGAGGACATGTTTAAGTTACGATTTCCGACTGCTGAAACAACGCCAAATCTAAAAACTTTAAAAATTTATAAAAAAAACTATAAGAGATAGAGCAAAAAAGTTTTACAAGTGCTTTCAGGATGATAAAAGAAGTAATTGTATCAAGTTTCATCAAAATCTGACATGGTTGGTGTCAAGGCCTGGGTCACTTGACATAGAATGACCCAATGACATTTTTATTTTCATGTGCCAAAATGTTTGACGAACTTTGATGAGGTAATAGATTCTTCTGCAGAAAGGAAAGCACACTGTGTAAAGCTGTAACAAGAAGAGAGAGAAAAAAATGCTGGGACCTAAGAATTGAAGGAATGTGTACCGTCTTCCTTGTCTCTTGTCTTTACTGGTTTTATGTTTCCTATGTTTAATTTTATGCCACGCAAAAGAGAAAGTTGTCTGTTAATAGGAATAAAGAGTGCAAATTTTCTCAAGAGTTCTTATTCTTCCCGTCACAAATAATCCCATCCAGTATTAAAAGTGATTTTTTTAAGGGGTAGGATGTCAGACTAGCCAGCTCGGAGTAGGAGAGGCACCACAGGACATTTTAATTTCCACTGTCCTGAATATAGATATGTTGGCTTCCATAGCAAAATATACGCATTTGAATTCCACAGAGCAAAATACAGTGAAGTGCGATAGAAAAATGTTGGGTGAAGAGTTGTGGTACTGCATGTAGGCACACTTAAGACCAAATAACATGCCTTACATTTCCTCAGACATATATATTTTATATATATCAAACTCTTCAGAAAGATGTGCACTACAAATTGAACAATTTTGAAAAATAGATTTTTTTTTTTTTTTTTTTTTTTTTAGACATCCTATCTAAACACTCATGTGGGGGGTGGCGAGGGGTGGGGGAAGGTGGGGGGGGGGGGGGCGTTGGAAATATTAAATATTGTAAATCTGTGGCTGACCATTTTTATTTAGCTCGCCCAGTAAATATTCTGAACATCAAAGTTTCTTACATCCAAAAAAGAATGGATAATGTTTACTTTTTCCCCAAGTAGCTTTGTGTAGTATTTATGTGAGCAAGTACAGGGCCTTGCAAGAGAGGCCGCTGAACAGTCTTGCAGGTTTTGGAGGTCACCCACTGCTGCATTACATTGAAGTTTGGCCTTCTTTTTCTGTCATTTATCAGTTTTGGGATGTTTCTTCATTTACTCTAGTTGCAGCCTGCAACTAGAGTAAATGAAGAAACATCCCAAAACTGCAACTAGAGTAAATGAAGAAACATCCCAAAACTGATAAATGACAGAAAAAGAAGGCCAAACTTCAGTGTTAAAAACCAGAATCAGACACCTTAAACAGAATAAGAGTCCAGGTGAAAATGGAATGCAGGCTGAAATGATCCTGGCAGGAGGAGAGAAACTTGCAGAAAAAATACACCGACTGATACAGGCAATATGGACCAAAGAAGAACTACCAGGAGAATGGAAAACAGCTCTGATTTGTCCAATACATAAGAAGGGCAACAAACTGAAATGTGACAACTATCGAGGAATCGCCCTGCTTAACATCTGCTATAAGATCCTGTCCAATTGCCTCATACATAGAATTCAGCCAGTGGCAGAATCGGTGATTGGGGAGTACCAGGGAGGTTTCCGGCCAGGACGGTTAACAGTAGATCACATCTTCAGTCTCCGGCAGCTCACTGAGAAACTGGGTGAATATGGTAAAGATTTGCATATTTTATTCGTTGATTTTAAGAAGCCTATGATTGCATACTGTTTAAGGGAGTTTTGCATAGCAGAGAAACTCATCAATCTGATAAAGATCTGGCTGAACGAAACACATGCAAAGGTGAAGATGGGAAATCGCGTAACTGAGGAATTTGAAATTGTGACAGGACTCAGGCAAGGAGATGGGTTGTCCCCTATCCTGTTCAACTTTGCCCTCGAGGAGATCGTACGTGAGACCTTCCAAGAGAATGAAGGGATTGAAATTGATGGAAAGAGACTGGCATACTTAGCCTATGCAGACGACATCTGTTTACTCTCTAGGTTGGAAGAGGAGTTGGAGCAAATGACCAAAGCACTAAAGGAGGCTGCCAGCAAATTTGAGCTAAACATAAATGAAGCTAAGACAGAGTACTTCATTATGACATGTGGTCATTGTCAGACTGCTGATCATCTACAATCACTGCAGGTTGGGGACCATTCCTACAAGAGAGTGCAAGAATTCAAATACCTAGGGGCACTTTTCACTGAGAACTCTGTCATGTGAAGCAGAGATCAATGCCAGAATACAAGCAGGAAACTGATCTTACCACAGCCTAGCACAACTGCTTCGGTCCAAATCTCTCTCCAGACAGTTCAAGATCTGACTACAAAACCCTGATCCAGCCCGTTGTTCTATACGGCTGTGAGACATGGAGTATCTGGAAACAGGACTTCCATAAGCTCCTTGTTTTTGAGAGAAAAGTGCTTCGGAAGATCTTCGGTCCGGTTCTGGAGAGCAGATACAGGGGAATGGAGGATCATATACAGCCAAGAGCTTGAGGAAGTATACCAGCAGCCCAACATAGCAGGAACTTTCAAAGCCAAACGAATGCAGTGAGCCGGCCATGTGGCCCGGATGGAGGATCACAGATGGCCTCGGACGCTCCTGGATTTCACACCTACAGGAAAGAGACCGCCAGGGAGACCCAAGAAGCATTGGAGGGATGGACTCCATGAAGATTTAAAACAAATGTCAATAGATGTGGATGAATGTCGGATAGCAGCAATGGACAGAATACAGTGGAGGAGGAAACTTGTAGATGCGTGCGGTCCACTGGGCCTGATCATGTAGTAGTAGTAGTAGTAGTAGTAGTAGTAGTAGTAGTAGCCTTAACAGCCCAGTACTGATAACTCTGAAAAGGAGGTTGAGTTCCAAAATGTGGAGTAATGTTGTATGTGTTATCCCTCTCATGAAAAATCCAAGTTTTAGACCTTCTCCCCCTTGAGTGTTAGTCATTTTGAAAAAATCCCCTAGATGGCACTTTTTCAGATGTTCCTCAATAGCTTAGTTCCACTGCATTTTAGATAAAAATATGCCATTATCAGTTTTAAAGAGTGTTAAATTTCCTGTGAGATACATGCATAATAGAGGCCTTGAAAATCTGCAAAAATTGAAGAAATTGCAAAAAGTTAGAGATGTCAGTGGTTTCACCTTTAATAACTTTTTTGTGCAGTTTTGTGCATTACACCCAATGGCTAGAGGATTTAATTTCTTTTAAGATTCACATGAAATATTTGTAATTACTCCCTATATACACCCAGAAATGTTGCATTAACAATCTTAGTGAAAGTGGACTCGAAACTGAAAATACTATTCTCAGTCAAAAATAGTATTCCTGAATGTAATTTCATCTTTAAGCCAGGATGTATGCAATATATATGTGTACTTCACGAGATTACTGTAATTTCTGGTGAAGGCATTCGCAAATTGACAAAGTCTTCATTTTACTCAGCCTCCACACCTTTACCAAATGATAATGATATGGGGAACAGCAAAGTTAATGTGATAGATGGTGGTTAACTCCTACACAGAGTTCACTCAAAATGGAGCAAATGTTTTTCTGCTGTTTTTAAAAGATTGATGACCAACATACATTGATCTCATGGTCAAAATTCTGTGGTAGTCTTTGTTTGGTATCCAGCAGCAAAAAATACAAGGAGCACAGAAAGCTCTGAAAGAGCTCTTCTTCCAGGCTACAACCTTGTGCAAAAGTTCTTTTTGATGGTGCCATGTTTTTGCAGATTCCAAAGGATAAATTGATATTGAAGGAAGAAACAAATCCCATTTCATCTCATCACTTCAGAAGTAATTTCAGCAATCTCAAATTGTCACCAAGCAGGTAATAAAAGATCAGGAGTGTCAAATGTGAAACTTTCATTGTCATTGTCATAAGAGGAGACATTGATCTTTTGGTTTTGGTGATGGCTTTAATGCTGGAAAGTGTGTTCTTTTACAGATCTGGAATGGGTAACACGTGAAATGTGATGTATTCCAAAACAGCCTCCAAAAATAAAGGTAATGTCTTAAAACATTATATATCTACAAGCAATAAGTGGTTGTGATATCACTTCTGCTCTGTTTGGTCAGGGGAAATCAGATTTTTGCACCACACTTGAGAATGATGCTTTCCACTGAAAAGAAAAAAAACATTTCTATTTTCAAAGAACCAATTGCAGAAACAGAAAATTGTGGAAGTAACTGAAAATTCCTTGTTGCACTTTATAGAGATACCTCAAACACTTCTAGAAATGGGTTGTGATATCTTCACTCTTCTAAAACTGCTACAAACACCAATTTTGATTTGGCATACCTACCTCCATCAAGGGATGCAGTTTAATATCATGCATGTAGTACTTATCTGCAAGTACAAACATGTATGGGGTTTGAAAAAGACACCCTTAAGTGGGGCTGGAAGAAGGATTTTGGTGGTCTAACTTCATCCCAATGAATAAAAAACAGCTCCACAGCCATTGCTGACCGTAATTTCATGCCAGTGTAAAAAGACTTTTGGTGACAAATGCAGCTGCAGAAATAGCAGGATGTCAGTACTTCATTGTATGTGTTCACTGTGAATTCAAATCATCAGTAATGTGCTGGAGGTTGAATTCAGCATGGAAGACGATGAGTTAGATGATCCACTGCCTTGGTAGAAATTATGAATTTCACACAC
This sequence comes from Schistocerca piceifrons, assembly GCF_021461385.2. Lineage (NCBI taxonomy): Eukaryota > Metazoa > Arthropoda > Insecta > Orthoptera > Acrididae > Schistocerca > Schistocerca piceifrons. The sequence continues at coordinate 845,458,927 of NC_060138.1, forward strand.
TAATCATGTCTGATGGAAAACAACAGGAATTGATGAATTTTAAACTTAAAATTCTGTAAATACCATTGAAATAAAACTTAAGATCTATTTTTAAACTTTATTTTGTTGATATATAGTTATATGTAAAATTAGTTTTTTTTCTTTTTCAAAAATAAATATTCCCAAGAAACTACATTAATCTCATGAACTACATGTGTAAGTTGCATACATAATGACTTAAAGATGATATACACTCAGGAGTCCTTTTTTACTGAGGATGGTGTTTTGTTTGAAGTCCACTTTCATTACAACTGTTAATGCAACATTTCTTGGCATGTATAGGGAGTAATTAAAAATATTTTCTATGAATCTTGAAGGAAATAAATCCTCTACAACACAGGGTATTGTGTATTCTGCATGAAACTTAAAAAAAGAGGTTATTAAGGGGAAAGCACTGATATCTTTAACATTTTAAGATTTCTTGACATTTTTGCATATTGTCACAGCCTCATAATTCAGCAGCTGTTACACATTTTCCATGTTACACAAGAATCTTGAAAGAAATTAAACGCTCTATAAAATTGATAATACCATTTTTTCCCCTCAAATGCAGAGGATGTGAGCTACTGAGGGAAAACTGAAAAAAGTACCAGTTCTTAGAGGTTTTTTCAAGACGGCAGATAATGCACAAGGAGAGAGGAGGTCTACAACTCTGATTTTTTATGAGAGGATAATACATACGACAGACATGAAAATCAAAGTTACTCCACCTTTTGCAGTCCAAATCTCTACTGTGTTATAACATGCAAAGTGCAAAATAGTCTCAGAACTCATTTGATGTACAGTCATAAGCCACACAAAAAATTACTTACTGCTTAAATGGCATTCATGGTTCAAATGGTTCAAATGGCTCTGAGCACTATGGGACTTAACATCTGAGGTCATCGGTCCCCTAGAACTTAGAACTACTTAAACCTAACTAACCTAAGGACATCACACACATCCATGCCCAAAGCAGGATTCGAACCTGCGACCGTAGCGGTTGCGCAGTTCCAGACTGATGCACCTAGAACCGCTTGGCCACACCGGCTGGCGGCATTCATGAAAAAAATATTTTTACAGGTATGGTTCCATTAAAACTGTATTATTACAGTGTTAAACATTTGAAGTATGCCCATAAAGGTTTCTCATTAACACAAAAGATGGCAATCAAAGGTGTGAGCAACAAAGTCATAAGACACTAACACTGGTTGCCAGTAATAAATATTTTTTTATACTTATCAAAATTTCATCTGAACTGTAACTGTAACTTGATGGAAATTCTCATAACTGCCATTAACAAATATCTGTTGAATATGTGAGTGTGCTTCAGGTGTTCCTGAGCTATCTGCCATTTTACAGCACTGCGTGACTATCTATGGTCTGAAAATATTTCCAGATGGTAGACTTTAAAACTGCGCTATGTCATTTTCTACCATCTGTTGCAGAAAGACTTTTTTTCAATGTTAAGAAACTCATAGAATGAGAAACTCAGTTTCAGTTTCAAAAAAATCGTGGCTTGTGACTATATATCTCTGATGCATCAATTACCTAAGGTGTAATAAAAGAAAATTCAGTTACAATTTTTTCCAAAATGCTGTAGGTCCTACTCTGTAGTCTTGTGGTAAAAATAAATTATGCAACAATATGACTGTCTAACAAACATTTCAGGTATTCGATTCTCTCTTGGAGTATCTCCTGATGAAGTTGAAGCTTTGGCTATGATAATGACATTCAAGTGTGCAACTGTGCAGGTTCCTTTTGGAGGAGGCAAAGGTGGAATTAAAATGAATCCAAAGTGTTATACTAAACTTGAAATTGAAAAGATTACTAGGCGATATGCACTTGAACTGATGAAGAGAAAGTTTTTAGGTAAGGAACAACCATATTTAGCATTACTTTAAAAAACCTTACAGATAGAAGATAAAAAGTTGGAATCTCTGTATAAAACAGGAAATGTCCTGACTGGCTGACTGACTGACAGAAATAGAACATTTGAAGAGGGTGTTGATCTTATACAGTAACCTTCATTTAAGAAGGGGTTTTTCAAAATTCCACTCCTAAGGGGTGAAATAGGTGATGAATGGTTTTTTGAAAGTATTTCACTATTATGGCAACTTTGAAGCTAGAACAATGAAAATTTGTATTTGGTTTCCTGGTAAAATTAAGAAAATAAGTGTTTCATCATTTTTGGAAATTCAGTCTCTAAGAGGATGTGGTACTTGTGACTTTTTTTAAAATAAATCATTATCAAAGAACTGCTAAGCATTTTTAAACAGTATTATGAAATGGTAAGTTGCCACTCACCATATAGCGGAGATGCTGAGTCGCAGATAGGCACAACAAAAAGACTGTCGCAAATAAAGCTTTTGGCCCATAGGACCTTCATCAAAAATAGACAACTGCATGAGTGTGGCTTCAGTTGCTTGAGACTGCAGTTGTGAGTTGCATTTGTGTGAGTATGTGTGTCTGTCATCTATTTCTGACGAAGGACTTACTGGCCCAAAGCTTTACTCATGACAGTCTTTTCGCTGTGCCTGTCTGTTACTCAGCATCTCTGCTATATGGTGAGTGACAAATTTTCTTTTCATAATATTGTTACATTCCAGCCTGGTTTTCCATTGTTTAATTTAAGTATTTTTAAAATCACATCAATGAAAACTGGTACTGTACATCTCAGTTTGAAATAAATAAATAAAAAAAAAAACTTTCATTGTTTACGGAAATTCAACCCCTAAGAGGGTAAAATAGGGGATGAAAACTTTTATGAAAATATTTCATTATGAAAGCAGCGTGGCTTGTTGTTCAGAAGTATATTTAGAAGAGATCATGCTTTTATGTACTTAATAAATGTGAAAAGTGTAGACAGTGTTGCAGTTTGTGAACTAAATCAAAGAAAGCTATTTAACAGTCACTGTGACAAATTGGCTTTGTCAGAAAAAAATAAAATAAAAAGAAATGCATCTATAATTTGTTAATTTTTCAGTAGGCCTAATATATGTTTATAAAATTATTTTTGTTGATATTACAATGGAAACTAATCATTACTGATGACAAAATAGATACAACATGTAAATGCAAATCCCTGTACTGGAATAGCCATTTGAGATAAGGGAATTTAGTACTGGTTGTAAGACTGGTGCTAATAACTATAGGACCACTTACCCGATTTATCTCTTTCTTTTTTTAACTCACTATATTTAATTAGGCATGGTGGAACCCTTTAATTATGCAAAGACTGGTAGCCATGTAAATGGTCACCAACCCTCTTATAGGGTGTAGAGTTACCCTTGAGCACTGAAAAATAGTGCAGACCATACAGCATTCACGAGTGAAGTGGCAGGCATTGAGCTAGTTGGAGATAATTAGTATTTTACGTTACATGACACAAAACTCTATTTCCTTTGACTCCTTCTTTTATTCTCAGTAGAGGAAAGGCTGAAATACTTAAGTCCGAACAGATGCGTGCAGTCCATACCAAATATATTACCATATAATTTAAAAAACTTGACACAACAAAGGAAAGGGAACTTTCATTGTTGTAGATGCCGGCGAAAGAAACAATTTACATAATGGCGAGGAAGAAAATGGCAGCCACTCATACCATTTGCCCATGGTTCAGCTTGTCACACATCAAAGAAGCAGGCTCCTATATTACAATCAATAAACAAAAATTTTCCTCAAGGTAAAATATGTGAAATCTGATAATCCACTCTGTTGCCTGATGATGGGCCCAAATCCAAAACTGGTTTTGGAGAAATAAGTTGTTCATACAGAAATAGAGTGATAGGTTGCAATTTTCTTTCTGAAAGATATTTCCAGAAACTGCTAGATGGTCTTAATGCATCATGGATTAAATAAAAAGCTGTAAATGTTGAATACAGCATTTACAAAGCATAATGTAATGATGGGAAATTAAGCGTTTTCCAGCTTGTTGACATTATTTATTTTCATATCTGTTTACATGTTGTAATAAATAATGGAAAATAATTCAACAGCAGCTACTAAATACATTGTCCTTCTTTATTACAAATGCTACTAGTCTGTAGATAAAAAATAACTAGCCATGTCATAAACAGAAACATTTTTGAATAAAATGTTTTCAGTTTTCATTTTGCATCAATTGAAATGGAAGTCTCACGCTTTCAACAGCATTCGCCACTGGTGTCCTTGGGCGTTAAAAGTTCAGACTTATGCAGTAGGCAAGGCATCTATCTTATATATGTAAATCAGCACTGTCTAGAATATTCCAGAAGTAGTCCAAATTAATGTGTGCACAGGAAAGTGAGCCACGCACCCCACCACTGCACTGGTCTGCTGTGAATGTTGTGAGGGATCGGCACCGTATTCAGAACTTCTACTTATGCCACCCTGTAATTGTTAAGCATTTTTTTCCCTTTTTATTTTGTGACCAAAACCTACCACTCCACTCTACTAGTGGTGTACCCCTGTTGCTGTTGAAATTATTACACCATAACCTGATCTCAGCTTCTCATTTTATGGTATAATCCTAATATGTAGTTGCCTGATCCAAGATTCTAATCTCTTCAAATACTATTCTGTGTCCGTTTCTTAGCCAATTTCTCTGATGGTCAACTTGGCTGGTTCTCTTTGTTTTATGTGGTGCCTGTGTTCAGCGTATTGATCAGTGACTGTATGGATGGTTTGTCTCTTGTAAATATTGTCACATGTAGGGGCAAAGGCATGTGTCTGCATGTATGTAAGTGTATTTGTGGATTTTTCTCCAGCTCATCAAAGGATAAATCCAAAAGCTAGTAAATTTTCCTCCTTTTGTGTGTGGCTATTGACAACTCAAAGCTTCTACTTTTCGGTAAGTAGTCTCCTTTAACAGCAAAGTATTTTTTACATTCTACAAGAACTTTCCTTTGACATCAGTATTATATATTATAGATACATGAGGGAGGATCAGAAAGTATTGCACAATAATTTTGTTCTACCCTGGTATTACAGCTGAAATGTTGAAATTTCATGACGATATATCATAGTTTGAAGTTTGTCGTGCAGAGGCTATTTTGTTTTCATGTGTGCTCTAGTGAGAGAAGCCTGAACTATGAAACAAGCATGCTGTGCATGTTTTTCATCGTGTTCTGAAGAGCAGTGAAGTGTAGTTTGATATTTGCTGGCCAAAGTGTATAAACCAAGTGAAATTCACAGAAATGTGCGTGGCATGTATGGGGATGACTGTATGGACTGCAGCAATTCTCCAGGTGGTGTGTATTCTTCCAAGGGTGTCATGTGAACCTTAGTGATTTGCCACAGTCCTGGTGAGTGGTAACAGTTGCAACCCCACAGACTGTTGGAGCCATTGAGACACCAATTTTGAATGACCACTGTGTAGAACTGCAAACCTTATCACTGCAGTTCAACATTACCCATGGTGTGGGTTTCAATATTGTACCTGACTAACTGAAATTGTGCTCGCTGGTTGCCTAAGAACCTGACAGACAACCACAAAGGCTAGTGAATGATGACAAGCTGGGATCACTTCACGTGTTTTGCCATAGAAGGGCATGACTTTCTGAAAGAAATCATCACTGGTGATGAGTTGTTGGCATACCACTAAGTGCGCAAAACCAAGCAGGCTTCTACAGAGTGGAAACATGCTGGTTCTCCAGTATGAATAAAATTCAGTGTGACTCAGCCTACTGGGGAAGTGCTTGTGACAGTGTTCTAGGACATGCATGGTGTGCTGTTGGTGGACTTTGCTGAAAACAGGACCACTGTGAATGCTGCAGCCAACATTAAAACTTTGGTTGAGCTGGGTGGTGTCCTTCGTGACAGATGCCACAACATTAATGCTGCCAGTGTCCAGATCTTCATGACAATGCTCACCCACATGTTGCTGCTCCTGTTTGGGGAGAAAATCACCAAATTTTGGTGGGAGTTGCTCCAGCATTCAACATACTGTCTGGACCTTGGCACCACTGAACTTCCATCTGTTTGGTCTCATGAAGAAATTTCTAGCTCAACACTGTGACAGATATGGAGGTGAAATCAGCAGTCTGCAGATGGCTATACTCCAACCAAATGGAATTCTGTGAAGAAGGCATATTGATACTGGTACCACAATGGAAGAAATGTGTTGAGAACATTGGTGACTCTATAGAAAAGTTAGTAAAATATGTAAGTTAATTTTAGATTTTTTTTGTTTTGTTACCTATTAAACAATTTGGTGATAAAATATTGCGTGTTACTTTCTGATCTTCCCTCAGACACACACACACACACACACACACACACACACACACACACACACACACACACACACCAGGTGATTTTATCCACTGTGTACAAACTCGAGAGATTGATCAATGAGAGGATATGGAACAAAAAAGGTTCAATGACCTTATGTCCAGAAATGTATGGTTTCCATGCTAGAGACCCTTTATTCAATCACACCTTGTTACAGAGACTGAAGTTTAATATGCACTGTATCATCTAGCCACAGTTACAGTATGCATGGTTTCCTCCTAGAGGGTGGTACTGTTCCTTATACATCATGTCCTAGCACCCTCTCCTGCCATAATAAATGGTAATGTTGTGTCCAGTTCACTTCTCTTGGTGACTTGCCTTGTAGTGGATGTGATATAGCATTGTACACAATGGTTCTGTACTCAAATCAACAGCTTGCTGATGTGGTGTGCACTTATGGAAAGACAAATGGCAATGGGCAGTGGGCAACAAGGTTGTATCAGGAGACCTATCCCTACTGACAACAACCACAGTGTTCAATGTCTGCAAAAGTGTTTCGCATTTTGTCTGAGACAGGGTTGTTTCAGAAAGCAGGAAATCATTAAGGATGTACCTGAAATGTTCAAACACCGGACTTGGAGAAAAATATGATTAACACTGTAGAAAGTCACCACTGTGTCAGTACCAGGCAGTTGGCCCACCAGTACAGGATAAGCCAGACAATCATTCAGAACATTCTCCATGACAATTGTTACTATCCTTATCACTTAACAGTGTGTGCAGGGCTTGCCAGCGACAGACTTTCCACATCGGGAGCAGTTTTGTCACTGTTTTCTTCACCAGGGAACCACGATACCAAGGATTTGTGTCATCCATCATATTCCCAGATGAGGCAATCTTTATGTGGATTGGTATCTTCAACTTTCATAATGGTCATCTGTGGGATAGTATGCAGAACCCCAATGATACAGTGACAGTGAACCATCAGCATCAGTGCAGCTGGAATGTGTGGGATGGGATAACTTGTGACTGTATTTTGGAATCAGTCTTGCTTCCACATAGCCTAACAGGCCGGAACTATTGGTGTTTCTTGTGGTTTACTTTACCTTCCCTGCTGGAAGAAGTGCCATTGATAATTCAAAGGGTTATGGGCTGCTACATGATGGTACTCCAGCCCACTTCACCGTTAATGTCCGTACGCATCTCAATCATGTGATGAGGGGTCCAGTTGCATGGCCTACTCATTCACCAGATCTCAAGCCATGCAATTTCTAGTTATGGAGCCATCTCAAAAGTATGGTGTATGCAGAGTCCATTCCAGATGTGGAGACACTGGAGCATCATATTCATACTTTTGCAGTGCTTTTGACACTGTTCGGACATGAACATGTCAAACAGAACATGCTATGGCACGGACATGCTTGCATTGAGGCATGTGGAAATCATTTTCAACACATACTGGAACATTGGCTGCATGGTACAGAGCATATTAGACCACAATCTCTGTAACAATGTATGATTGAATAAATAGTCTCTTAGCATGTAAACCGTGCATTTCTGGAATAAGTTCATTAGACTTTTTTTGTTCCAAGTATCCTCTCAATGATCAATGCCTAGAGTTTGTATACAGTGGAAGAAATGAAGCGCCCCCCCCCCCCCTCCCCCACCACACACACACACACACATCTGATATCTGTACAAATGTTTAGAATTATGTATAAAAATCGAGGTAAATCAGTCAAGATTTTTTTTCGAGATTTTTTGCTAATAATACCTCTGCCTGTCTGAATGCTTATTAGAATATATTTGTAAAAATATGAAGTAAATTGGTCAAGAACTTTTTGAGATTTTTGATAAAAACATTAAACAACAAATTGTCCTTATATAGTAGCATAGATTATTGTGCTTTTATTTCTATTAATTTGATATGTGTAGCCATGCTTGGGTACTAACAACTACACTATTGCACAACCATAACAAAAACTAGAATAAACTTGTATTGTGTAAAATCTGTAAAATATCTGAAATTTTGGATATTAGGAGCATTGTAAATATTTTCATTGTACTCATGATTTTTTAATATAGAGTACGAGCACACTGTGAAACTAGATAACAATGTATTATATTGATTTCTGATGGTAGATCTATTCCTATCAATTTAAGTTACTAAAGAAAATGCACTACAGTAGTACCACATGATCCTCATACATTATTGCATTTACTCATTATGTTAATGATTTCAGAACCAGGTGTGTATGTGCCAGCACCAGATGTAAATACTGGTTCCAGAGAAATGTCATGGATAGCAGATACATATATCAAGTCATTAGGTAAGGTGAAATTATTGCTCCACAAAAACTGGCTATCCTTTTGTAGTGCTATTGTATTGCTTGAACTCATAAAAAGATTGTTCACTTTAAATCCTGATACTTGCATTAAAATGCAGACAGAGTACATGACTGTTGCTAATTACTTTCTGATGAAAGGGAAGTTCCTACATGAAATGTATAATGATCTGTCAAGAATTATATTTTATATCATTCATTTTAGTATGAGTGAGAGGAGAATAAAAAAAAAGACGTATCACTTCTGTAACAGGAACTTTTGCTATATGAGCTTTAAGCTGTAGCTGACTCCTTTTGTAAGGAAGATAGAACAACAAATAAAAACTAAAAGGTACCATATGAACCTAAAATGGTCACAGTTATAAGACAAACCAACTATTTTGTAGAAGCTTACCTATTTTTTTTTTTTTTTTTTTTTTTTTGTAGCAAATTCTGAGTACAAATAGTTTTACTGATTTCAAATGTATCATCCTGCATCATAAATGTTGACACAACCTTTTGTGAACTTTCGCTTGTTTATTCATTTAACCCATTGGATCATATTAAGGACATTGTACTTGATGGTATCAGATATTTTACTCAAATCTAGTGTTTGCAGGGAAAAGTATTCTGTTTAAATATATATATGCTACAAATTCATATAATCATTTGTTAAATACAGTCAGTCATACCGTAGATATGCTCCAACAGAGCTTTCAAATACCTGAAAAAGTTAATTCTGGCAAACTAAGGACCATGTCAAAATGACTGTTTAGTTCTCTTCATCTTCCTTCAAAACTGTTTCATTTTCTCAGAATGAACTCTTTTTCCTATCACCTGACCCACTTATTTTTCTTTTTGTTTTAGCTTCCTCAAGACATTTGAATTACTTTACATCTAGTCTGAATTTGTCTCTGTTGAATCAAGTTGCCTGTTCAATCTGAGTTTCCTCTAAATCCTTTTCTTGTCTTGCCTCCCCACTCATTTTCTTTGTCTGTTTTCCACATATTTTCCTGATCTCATCAGTTATTTTAGGGCAGAACGAGTGTATTTTCCTATTTGGTCTCGTAAGCCAAAGCCATCTTTGTTCTTGATTGGACCTAATATTTTTTGCAGTATTCTTCTTTCTGTCTTTCCCAAAACTTGTGACACCCTTTTGCAGTCATGTAAAAGTAATGTTTCTGAACCAGAAGGGATTTGTGGTTTTACAACTGTATTATAATGTCTTAATTTAACATATGTACAAAAACATTTTTTTCTACACAAATTTCTAGCTTCTGTATGCGAGGAGTAATGAAAAAGTAAAGGAGTTTTTGTTATTCTTCAAGAGTCTTTATTTATTCATCAACTTTGCCTGTTCAGGATAATCCCCTTCAGATATAACACACTTCTGCCAGCACTTCTTCCAATCTTGGTAGCACTTCTGGGACTTACAGTTCATTATGGTTTTCAGCTCCTTCAGCAATTCTGTTTTTATCCCATCAGTGCTGACAAAAAGATGGCCTTTCAAGGTTCTCTTCAGCCTAAGGAATAGAAGGGAGTCATAGGGGGCCACGTCTGGTGAATATGATGGCTGATACAATGTAACAGCTTTGTGTTTTGTCAAAACATGAGGAACAAGCTTTGAGGTGTGAGAAGGAGCATTATCATGATACATTTTTCATGAGTAGTTTTGCCAGAATTCTACATACAACAAATGATTATATGAATTTGTAGTATACATACATTTAAACAGAATAATTTTCCCTACAAACACTATATTTGAGTAAAATGGCTGACACCATTTAATACAATGAGCTTAATATGATCAGATGGGTTAAATTAGTAAACAACTGAAAGTTTACAAAATGTGGTGTCAACATTTGTGATGCAACATGATACATTTGAAATTGCATAACTTGCAAGTAGTATTCATTATTGACTGTAAGACCAGGAACTCATGAGGCACTATCTGATTGTAATCGAAGAAAACAGTGAGAAGAACCTTCACATTTGATTCAATGTGTCGAATTGATTTTTCAGGCAGTTTCTGTTGGGATGATTGGACTTTGATTTCGATGTCATACCCATATACCCATGTTTTGTCATCTGTTGTAACCTCCTTTGGAAGTTCTGGATCATTGTTGACTTCATTCAGCAATTCCTGAGCGATGTATGTGCGGCATTTTTTCTGGTCAAAATTCAACTGTTTCAGGACAAACTTTGCTGTTATGTGTTTCATGTCCAAAACTATTTGAAAAAATTGCTTCTCATGAGCCAAAGGATATGCCAACATCAACAACCACCTCTCTGATGATTATTTGGTTATTTTCCAGAACCATTTTCATTCCTCCTACATTGTTGTCAGTAATTGATGTCCTATGGTGTCCAGGCGGTTTTCTTCAATGTTTCCTCACACCTCTTTGAAACATTTATACCAATCATGACCTTTTGTCTTACTTATAGTAGATTCACCAAAACCCACAGTCAGCATTTTGAAAGTGTTGCTCCACTTTAATCTATTTTTCAAGCGCAGCAAACTATCCAAACCATCTTTTTCAAAAGAAAAAAATTTGCCTGCACTGAAAAAGACATATAAGCTTTTCGATTGTCAAAAATAAACTGCTGAAAAAGCAAACATGGTTCAGGAACATGTGTGCCAACAAGATAAAAAAATTGAAAATGGGATTATAAAGCACACAAAGTTAAAAAATTCCTGCTACTTTTTTGTCAAACTTTGTATGTTTTTTAAAAAATTTTCAGTCCTAATTGAAACTGCTCCTTTTTCCCTTTTTGTGTTTATACTTTCACCCAAATATTTAATGTTGGCTGTTTTCATAATGTCGACTTATTTGGTTTTCTAAATTTGTGATGAGTTACTTTTCATTTGTCATATCTTCTGGCGTTTCAAATGATATTTGTAGACGGGCCTTCTCAGCTATTTCCTTGGGAAGTTATAGTCTCTTCTTCACATTTTCTGTAGTTCCATCGATTATTATGAGATCATCTGCGAAGCCTAAACCATTTATTGCTTCTTTTGATCTACCCATCTTTATGTACTTATCAACCTTTTGTTTTTCTTCCTATATTTTGCATTTTGTTATAACCTTTTCCAGCACGCAGTTGTATAATAATCCTAACAAATTGTCTCCTTGTCTGTTTCTTGGTACTGTTTGGAAGGGACTACATGTTGTTCCAAGAAATTTAGCTTGAGATACTGTGTTTGCAAGAGTCTATTTACTTATTTCCGGAGTTTTTGTATCTGCTGCAGATTCCTTAAGGTTTTGAGGAGGGAGTCTTTTGTGGCGGTGTTCGTAGCGACAAACACTTGGCGGTAGAAATGGCTTACGAAGTCACTGCCACACTTTTAATAGCGGGCCGACCGGTCCGCTGGAACAGTAAACAGAAAGATGAAACCCCAAACACTCTGATTAAATAAAAGTCGGTACTTATCTTTATTGGTGAAGATACAGAAACACAATAGTGAACTCCGTGTCTACAGAGATCTGTCTAGTTCGAGTTGGAGCGGCTAGGTCAGCGTCGGCTGACGACAAACAACAACTCTGCTGCGATGAACACACAACTGACTAGCAAGTACACAATTCGGTGGCGCGTATACAACTGAGCGGCGAATACAGAACTGTCCTAGCGCTCGCAACTCCAGCGCTTAAGAAGCCAGAAGCCAGCGGTGGCGCGCGCAGACTTGCGGCGATTTGCTGTCTCGCTGGCGCTGCTTATGCGGACGGCGTCTGGACTTTGATGCTGCCAACCTTTTGGCAGCGGGCTCGGTTGGCATTACTGGCTAGGACATAACAGAGTCACTGTCAGTTGAATCACATGCCTTTATAAAATCAACAAATTAAGCACTATACTTTTATTTGATATTTTCATATATGTTATTACTTACTGTATATTTCATATTTTATAGCAGTTTGGTGAGCAATTTTATTACCATGATGACTGTACCATGGCCAGAATCAGAAATTTCTTTTATTTATGTACACAAGTAAATAATTAATTTATGTATATGAGACATGCATAAGTAATGTAATTGAAACACGTACACAGTGTCAATCATAATTTACAGCCACTAGTACAAACTTATTAGATTATTCTTCAAAATTCTTTAACGCAATGGCATTTTCGCTTAAGGAAGGCATGTAATTTTATTCTCAATGAACGTGATTTCATACTGCTGGAGATTTTATACATTTTTCTCTTTCAATCTGGGCATAAAGTTTTAAACTGTGAGAGGGAAATAATTTTTTCTTGTCTCTGGTGTCATACATAAGGTGAAAGTGGTTTCCTATGCCAAATTCTTAATTGTTAAATATAAATATGAGCTGTTATAGTTAAAATATTTGAATGCCTAGATAGTAGTTGCCGTGAATTCATTGTCTTAAACTTCGTATTTCTGATTAGCGGTTACCCATGGCTTCACTTGCACAACATTAATTTTGTTATGCTAAGTGACAGTGAGTAAGTAAACTACTGTTCCATTAAGTTTCGGGTGTGCAGCCGCAAGAACTCTCGTTCTTCTTCTAATATTTTGGCTGTATAACGTTCACCCATCTTCAGAGTGAGCCAAAAGACTGCCGCTCCAGTGCTCGCTTCATCCCTTTATACTCGTGTACTGTGCAACTGTGCATGCGGCCACAGATGCAAATGCACCAGAGACATTGGTCGGTGGGGGAGACATGCATAACGCGTGAGTTACATCTATGACTCCTCATTTGATCTGTGTTGGCATGTCAATATATCATTGTGAGCTGCATTGTGGCAATATCTTTGTGAGTTTATTACACCAAGTGCCGGATTCAATGATTTATCAAGTTTGAAACCACTATCTCTATCAATTAAATTCGACGTCAAGTGAATCTCAATTGCCTCCTTCACTATCGGGTCCCAAAAAATGATGTAGTTGCCAGAGTTTTGACGTTGTCATACAACATACTGTGACCAGTGTCAATACAATGCTCTGCCACTGCCGACTTAGGTTTAAAAGTCATTTGTACCTCCAGTGTTCTGTACATCTTTCTTGGACAGTACGAGTTGTTTATCCAATGTAAGAAAGGCCACATTCACATGGAATTTTGTAAACTCCAGATTTTTGGAGCAGCAAATCATCTTTGACGGAGCCACGAGTGCAGCCGTCTTGGGTGGAGTACGAAAAAACACTTTTACTTTGTGTCTGCTGAGAATATGTCCTATTTTTGATGAGAGGTTACCCACATGTGGCAGGAAGGCCATAGATTTAAAGGTTTCTTCATCTTCTGCTCTCTTTGTGCCCTCTTTCGGTTTCAGTTTCAGTGCCTTCTGTATTCGCTGTGGAGAGTACCCATTGTCTTCAAATACTCTTTGTAGGTGGGAAAGTTCTTCTTGCAGACTGCTTTCGTCAGAAATTATATGCGCTCTATGGGTCAACGTTTGGAGAACACTCATCGTCTGGGCAGGATGGTGGCAGCTATTAGCACATAAATAAAAATCAATGTGCGTCGGCTTCTGATACACTTACATGTCCCAAAGTGCCATCCTCTCTGTGCCGAACCAGAACATCCAAGAATGGAAGGCATCCCTCCTTTTCAATTTCCATTGTGAACTTTATTTGATCATGGAGGGAGTTCAGATGTCTTAAGAAGTCTTGCAAGTTGTCTTCACCATGGGACCAAACTACAAAGGTATCATCAACATACCTCCAGAATACCGTGGGTTTCAGGTCAGCAGATTCAAGCGCCTTCTGCTTGAAGTCTTCCATAAATAAATTGACCACCAAAGGGGATAAGGGACTAGCCATGGCGACTCCGTCTGTCTGTTCAAAAAATTAATTGTTAAATAAGAAGTATGTAGAGGTCGGAACATGTTTGAATAAAGCTGAAATCTCTTTGTCAAAACTTCTTTCAATAAGTTGTAGAGATTCTGGAAGGAAAGACGCGACATTGAAACTAACTAATATATCAGAAGGATTTATTTTCAATGATTTCAGTTTACTAATGAAATCTGCAGAGTAACTTATGTGGTGAGCACATTTTCCCACAAGAGGCCTCAACAATGATGCCAGGTGTTTGACAATGTTATAGGTCGGAGAGCCTATGTTACTCACTATGGGGCAGAGAGGAATATCTTTCTTGTGGACCTTTGGTAGTCCATAAAATCTAGGAGGCACTGCACCACTTGGTTTCGATCTCTGAACAACTTGTGGTGGGAAGGAAGAATCATTCAGAAGCGAAGCAGTTTTCTTTGCCACTTGATTAGTGAGATCCCTGTTGATTTTCCGGTACATGCTGCCACTCAATAAATTGTACATTTTATCATGGTATTCATTGAGACAATAAAACGGTAGCATTACCTTTATCCGCAGGGAGTACCACCGTCTGAGTATCTTGGTGAAGCTTCCATAGTGCAGCCCTCTCTGCCACAGATAAATTGCTCCTTAGTGGGCGAGCCTTCATAATTGCACGACATGTTTCACGTCTTATTTACACTGCTGAATCTGAGGGAAGTGGCCAAACAGCTTCTTCAATGGCGCTGATAAACGAAGGTAATGGCAGAACCTGTGGCGAGGCTGCAAAATTCAGTCCCTTACTCAAAACCATCATTGTAGCATCGTCCAGATCTCTACCTGTCATATTAATTGTTAAGGAGAGTATCTACTTTACTCGTCGAAAATTAGACCTGGTTTCTGTACCTGAAGATGTCTGTGGTGATACCCTATGATTCTTAGAACTGGATTGTTGGTACAACTTGAGCCAAATCAGACTAGATTCGTCTGTGGTAGAGAAGGCTGCACTACGGAAGCTTTGCCAGGATACTCAGGTGGTGGTACTCCCAGTGGATAAAGGTAATGCTACCGTTTTATTGTCTTGGGATGAATACCATGATAAAATGTACAGTTTATTGAGTGACAGCATGTACCAGAAGATCAACAGGGATCCCACTAATCGAGTGGCGAACAAAATTGCTTCGCTTCTGAATGATTCTTCCTTCCCGCCAGAAGTTGTTCGGAGATTGAAATCAAGTGGTGCAGTGCCTCCTAGATTTTATGGATTACCAAAGGTCCACAAGAAAGATATTCCTTTCTGCCCCATAGTGAGTAACATAGGCTCTCCGACCTATAACATTGTCAAACACCTGGCATCATTGTTGAAACCTCTTGTGGGAAAATGTGCTCACCACATAAGAAACTAAGCAGATTTAATTAGTAAACTGAAATCATTGAAAATAAATCCTTCTGATTTATTAGTTAGTTTCGATGTGGTGTCTTTATTCACAAAGGTTCCCCTCCCAGAATCTCTACAACTTATTGAAAGAAGTTTTGACAAAGAGATTTCAGCTTTATTCAAACATGTTCCGACCTCTACATACTTCTTATTTAACAATTAATTTTTTGAACAGACAGACGGAGTCGCCATGGCTAGTCCCTTATCCCCTTTGGTGGTCAATTTATTTATGGAAGACTTCGAGCAGAAGGCGCTTGAATCTGCTGACCTGAAACCCACGGTATTCTGGAGGTATGTTGATGATACCTTTGTAGTTTGGTCCCATGGTGAAGACAACTTGCAAGACTTCTTAAGACATCTGAACTCCCTCCATGATCAAATAAAGTTCACAATGGAAATTGAAAAGGAGGGATGCCTTCCATTCTTGGATGTTCTGGTTCGGCACAGAGAGGATGGCACTTTGGGACATGTAAGTGTATCAGAAGCCGACGAACATGGATTTTTATTTATGTGCTAATAGCTGCCACCATCCTGCCCAGACGATGAGTGTTCTCCAAACGTTGACCCATAGAGCGCATATAATTTCTGACGAAAGCAGTCTGCAAGAAGAACTTTCCCACTTACAAAGAGTATTTGAAGACAATGGGTACTCTCCACAGCGAATACAGAAGGCACTGAAACTGAAACCGAAAGAGGGCACAAAGAGAGCAGAAGATGAAGAAACCTTTAATCTATGGCCTTCCTGCCACATGTGGGTAACCTCTCATCAAAAATAGGACGTATTCTCAGCAGACACAAAGTAAAAGTGTTTTTTCGTCCTCCACCCAAGACGGCTGCACTCGTGGGCTCCATCAAAGATGATTTGCTGCTCCAAAAATCTGGAGTTTACAAAATTCCATGTGGATGTGGCCTGTCTCACATTGGACAAACAACTCGTACTGTCCAAGAAAGATGTACAGAACACTGGAGGTACACACGACTTTTAAACCTAACAAGTCGGCAGTGGCAGAGCATTGTATTGACACTGGTCACAGTATGTTGTATGACAACGTCGAAACTCTGGCAACTACATCATCTTTTTGGGACTCGATAGTGAAGGAGGCAATTGAGATTCACTTGACGTCGAATTTAATTGATAGAGACAGTGGTCTCAACCTTGATAATTCATGGAATCTGGAACTTGGTGTAATAAATTCACAAAGACGTCGTCACAATGCAGCTCACAATGATATATCGACATGCCAACACAGGTCCATTGATGAGTCATAGATGCAGCTTGTGCATTGTGCACATCTCTGCCGCCGACCAATGTCTCTGGCGCATTTGCATCTGTGGCCGCATGCACAGTTGCGCGGTACACGAGTATAAAGAGATGAAGCGAGCACTGGAACGGCAGTCTTGCGGCTCACTCTGAAGATGGGTAAATTTTATACAGCCCCTAATATTAGCAGAAGAAGAATAAGAATTCTTGCGACTGCACACCCAAAACTTAATGGAACAGTCTTTGTGCTGCCAAAACCTGAAGATTCAAGTAAACTACTGTCCATTCCATAACATCAGCTGCCCTGGGAAGTCTGCCTGTTTGGATGAGCATAGCTTGTGATGGTCCCCCCCAGTCTCCACCCTTCTAAGCTCTCCCAAAACACGATGAATTGGCATGCACAGTGTCACTGCTGAGCAGTGTGTACAGAGAGGCATGGGCAGGAGTGCAAATGTATGCACTGTGCAATTGAAAAGATGGATTAAACACATTGAAGCATTATATTCATGCTTTGAATTATATCATGTACCACATATTGACTATTAAAAGCGTTTTCACAAACCTGATTAACTTCAAAAGTCAAAGAGTAAATATTTTTCCTTAACTCAAATCATTAAGTATCTTGATACACATTTCTAAAGTAGCCTGTTTTCCTCCTTGGGGTTCAAGCTATCTCCTTACCAAATTTCATCAAAATTGGTTCAGTGGGTTAGTAATAATAAATTTAAATGTTATGCATAGTGCAGCAGTGTTTCGCCAATCTCAGTGTTTACGATGTCATGTACCATGAACTGTTTGATAGAATGTTATAATTTTGCAAGTACATTTGATGGTACATTTGAACACTGTCTGCAGAAATTCGCAAATAGAGTTAGTAATAAAGAGGTAATAAACTAAAATGTTATTCCTGATGTGAAAATGAACAGTAAAAATGTAGTAAGTGATATCCTTTTTTCCTTTCATCATTTCTTGGGGAGTGCCAGCAAAAAAGTTCTGTAAAGTTCATTGCAAGTCACTAACTGCTCTTGTTGTCAAATACTGGATAGCATGCATAATAGCTACTGCTGCATTACAAAGTGTATAGATTATGTCAGAAATAGTGTGGAAGTATGGATTAAACACATTGAAGATTGTATAAGCATTGTATTCAGCAGTTTGAAATGCATTACATAGTACTTACCAACCAGTCAAAGCTTATTCACAAATATGACAAAGTTCAAAGGTCAAAGAGTAAATAGCTTTTTCAAAGAGTAAATATTTTGTCCTAATTCACACAATACTCATCAAATCAGTAAGTATCATATACTACACACTTTCTAAAATAGTCTACATTTTTCTGCAGGGTTCAAGCTGTCTCCTTACAAAATTTCATCAAAGTCAGTTCAGCAGTTTAGTAATACTAAATTTAAATGTCATGCATAATACATCAGTTCTTCATGCATCTCAGTGTTTATGATGTCATATGTCCAACTATGTGCCATAGAATGTTATAATTTTGCAGGTACATTCAGTGGCATACATGAATACTGTCCGCAAAATGTGTCGCAAATAGAGTTAGTAGTAAAGAAGTCGAAAATTAAAACATTATGCCTAACAAAAAAATAAAAAAATAAAAATGAACAGCGAAAATTTATTAAGTGTTAAACTTTTTTTCTTTAATTTTTTTGTGGGGGTTGTTAGCAAGAAAAAGTTTCATAAAACTGTGGATTTACATGTAAAGTTCATTTCAAGTCACTAAGTGCTCTCATTCTCAAATACTGGATGAATAAAATCTGAGTATTTGTGCTTCAGAGCGTGCACTACTTTTTCATCCCCACCCCTCTCATAACTAGTTTGTTCTTACCTTCACAGCAATTCTTTCCAGACAGTAAGTGATATGTGTACCAAGTTTGATTGTTGCTGAGCCAGTTGTTTCAGAAGAGAGGTGGAACATAAATACATACATATGAGGCGTAAAAAGAAAAAAAAAGAAAAAAAATTAATTTTAAAAGCAATATATTTTCAAATTGCTTACAAAAAACCTTATCCCCTTCAAAATACTCTCAATTCCAACTAATACATTTATCCTACCAGTGCTTCCACTGTTTGATTATTAGAAATAGCTGGTAGCTCCTCCCTCATTTTCTTCTTAACTACTACAATGTTGTCAAATTGGTGTCCTTTCATGCCCCTTTTCATGAGTGGAAATAAGAAAAAGTTGCATGGAGCCAGGTCAGGTGAGAAAGGTGCATGGGATAACGGAACCATCCCATTTTTAGCCAAAAAATATCTAACAGCGATGGCTGTGCGTGCAGGTGCATCATTGTGTTGAAAGAATCAATCCCCTGTTGGAACAAATCGGGTGTTTTTTGACAAATACGATTGTGGAATCTTCTTAAAACTTCCAAACAAAAGATTTGATTGATGGTCTGACCAAGGGGAATTTACTCTTAATGAACTACACCCTTAGCATAAAATCAGCATTGTTTTGATGTTTGATTTGACTTGATAACATTTTTTTGGATGGGGTGATGAAGACATATTCCATTTTGCTTCACTGCTGCTTTGCTTCAGGGTCATAACCATAGCACCATGATTCATCACCAGTAACGACCTTTGACAGAAAATCTGGATTGAATTCAAACTGTTGTTTCAAAGCGTGACATATTTCAGCTTGATGTTCCTTTTGATTGCCAGTCAGAACCCAAGCAGCAAACTTGGCAGCAACTGTTTTCATTCCCAAACCTTCTGTTGAAATTCATAGAACTGAGCTCCCAGATAACCCACTAATCTCTGGCAGTTGATAAGTTGTCTGTCGATGGTCTATTAGCATAAGCTCTTGAATCTTTTCAATATTTTTGATGATTCAGGCAGTTGATGGATGTCCAGAACGAGGTTTGTCATCAGTTGATATGTCGCCATTTTTAAATCGAAGCAAACCACTTGTATACTTGAGTCTTTTCCATAGTGTCTCCTTAGTATGCTGTTTTCAACATTAAAACAGTTTCAGCGAAATTTTTATCAAGTAGAAAACAAAATTTCACAACTCCACATTGTTCACTTAAACATGTCATCATAAAAAAAAAAAAAACAAGAACAAAACAGCATTCACAAAAACAATCGCTGCAGTGGATAGAACAAGCCAGGTCAACAACACAGGCAGCACTGAACTGGCACTGAGTTTCACAGTACATGGCTAGCGGCAGAAATGAGTACTACTCAGGCTCCGTTCATGGCAATTTTATTCCAGTTCATTTTTTTCCCTATCCTCTCATATATATGAAAACTCCAGGTAGGAATATCAACAATGTAGGGAAGGTGGATTGCTAATTGTCATAAAAAAGACACTTCAGTTGGAGACAGGCTCAATTAAAAGACACACAAAGCTTTTGGCCATTGCCTTTATTGGCAAAAGAGAAACTCACATCATTCATACACACAAGTAAACATACCTCGTGCACACCTGACTGACAACTCTGGCAGCCTGGTCCAGACTGCACCTATCACAAGGGATGGAAGCAGCAACCTCGAGTGGTTGGAGAATGGGAATAGATAGTAGTGTACAAGTGGGAGAAGAGAGGAACACTGTCTGGTGAAGAGTGCAGGGACTAGAATGGCAACAGGTGCAGCATGAGGAGGTTATTGTGCAGGGAGGTAGGTAAAAAAGGAACGCAAAAGGAGAGAAGTGGGGAAAGATGGGCAGGTGCTTCACTAGAGGGCGGCAATCAAAGAGGTGGGAAACGAGAATGGTAGGAGAGAGGGCATGGAAGCTGTTGGGTGGAGGATGTGGGGACAGTATATAGGTTGAGGCTGGGATAATTACAGGAGCGGAGAATATGTTGAAAGGATAAATCACATCTGTGCAGTTCAGAAAAACTGGTGGTAAAAGGGAGGATCCAGATGACTTGGGTAGTGAAGCAACCATTGAAATCAGGCATGCTTCGTTCAGCTGCATGTTGTGCCACAGGAAGGTATACTTTGCTTTTGGTAACAGTTTTGAGGTGGCTGTTCATCTGGTGGACTGCTGGTTGGTAGTCATACTGATAAAAAAAGCTGTGCAGTGATTGCAGGCAGAGCTGGTAAATGACATTGCTGCTTTCAAAGTTGGTCCGGTCTTGGATGGGTTGGGATAAACCTGTGACAGGACTGGAGTAGGAAGTGCTGGGTGGGTGGATCAAGCAGCACTTGCACCTGGGTCTTCCACAGGGATATAATACATGTGGCAAGGAGTTAGGATTGAAAGTGGCATAGGGTGTTGTACAAGTGGAAGGTGGGGGGGGGGGGGGGGCAACTGAACACTACTTTAGGAAGGGGGGCAAGATCACAGGTAGTATGTACTTCATTTCAGGGCACGATGATAGGTAATCAAAGCCTGGTGAAGGATGTGGCTCAGTTATTCCAGTCTGGGGTGGTATTGGATAACAAAGGTCTTGGCTGGTTCTTGATGGTGATGGGAGGATTGGGTGTGTGAGGGGAACGGGCATGGGAGGTCTGTTGTGGACTAGGTCTGGGGGATAGTGACTGCCTGTGAAGGCCTTGGTGAGACCCTCAACATACTGGGTACGGGAGTTCTTGTCACTGCAGATACACCGTCTCTGGGTGGCCTGGCTGTAAGTGAGGAATTTCTTGGTGGTTGGTGTGTTTAATTTGGATATAGGTGCTGATTGAGCCATCAGAGAGGAGGAGGTCAGCATCTAGGAGGGTGGCATGCTAGCTCGAGGAGGACTAGGTGAAGGGGATGGTATCTAAAGTGTTGAGGGTGTGAAGGAATGAAGATTGGGTGTCTTGGCCTTGAGTTCAGGTATTGGAGTTGTCATCGATGAAACTGAACTAGACTAGGGGTTTGGTATTTTGTGTGGAAGGTCTCCTCTAGATGACCCACAAACATGTTGGCATAGTAGGGTGCCATGTGGGGGGCCTATGGCTGTGCTGCAGATTTGAATACATACATTCCTTTCACAAGAGAAGTAGTTGTGGGTTAGGATAAAGTTACTAATGCTTATGAGGAGTGAGGTGGTTGAGTTGGAGTCTGAGGAATATTGGGAAATGTAGTGGTCGATAGCAGTAAGACCATGGACATGAGGGATGTTGTGTATAGGGAGTTGGCATCAAGAGTGATGAGTAGGGATCCGGCTGGCAGAGGCTTGGTATGGTGGGGAGTCAGTGAAGGAAGTGGTTGGTGTATATACATGGGGGGGGGGGGGGGGGGCTAGATTACGGGCAATTGGTTGGAGGTGTTAGTCAGTGAGGGACGAAATTTCTTCAGTGGTGGCACAATAACTAGCTACAGTGATGCATAGAGGATTGTTGGGTTGTTAGGGAAATGAATTCAGGTGAGAGGTTGTGGGAATGGCCTAGGGCCTTAAGCAGGGATTGGAGGTTGTGTTGGACTTCTGGGATGGGATAACTCTGGCAGAGTATGTAGGTGGAGGAGTTGTAAGGATAACTCCCATCTGCACAGATCATAAAAGCTGGTGGTGGAGGAGAGGATCCAGATGGCTCAGGTAGTGTAGCAGCCTTTGAAATCAAGCATGCTATATTCACATGTATGTTGTGCCACAGGGTGGTATACTTTGCTCTTCGCCACAGGTTGGCAGTGTCCATTCATCCTGGTGGACAGCTGGTTGGTAGTCATACCAATATAACAAGCTGTGCAATGACTACAGCACAGCTGATAAATGACATGGATGCTTTCACAGCTGGCCTGCTCCTGATGGGTTAGGGTGAACCTGTGACAGGATTATAATAGGAAGTGCTGGGTGAGTGGATTGTGGCGTGTCTTACACCTGGGACTTCCAGGGGGATGTGATCCTTGTGTCAAGGGCTTTGGTTTGGGAGTGGCATAGGAATGGACTAGGATGATGTGTAGAATGAGTCAGTGATGGAACACCAGTTGAGGAGAGGAGGGGGGGGGGGGGAGGATCAGGAGTAGGATGTATCTCATTTCAGGGATTGATGAGGAGTAATCACAGCCTAGGTGAAGGATGCAGTTCTGTTGTTCCAGTCCAGAGTGGTACTGAGTGATGAAGGGGACATTTCTTTGTGGTTGGTTCTTGAGGTGGTGGGAAGATTGGGAGTGTTAGGAGAAAGGGCAACGGAGATCTGTTTGTGGACTAGGTCTGGGTGATAGTGCCTGTCTGTGAAGGCCTTAATGGGACCCTCGGCATGCTGGGTGAGGGAGTTCTTGTCATTGCAGATATGTTTTCTCCAGGTGGCCTGGCTGTATGGAAGGGACTAGTGTGAGATGGGTGACAGGTGTTGACATGCAGGTTCTGTTGGTTGTTAGTTGGTTCAGTGTGGACAGAAGTGCAGATGGAGCCATCAGAGAGGAGGAGGTAAGTGTCTAAGGAAGGTGGTATGCTGGGTTGAGGAGTACCAGGTGAAGCAGATGGGAGAGAAGATGTTGAGGCTGTGAAGGAGTAAAGATATGGTCTCTTGGCCCTGAGTCCAGATAATGAAGATATCATGAATTACCCTGAACCAGAGGCTAGGGAGGTTTGCTCTAGATGGTGCATAAACAGGTTGACTATGAGTGTGCCATGTGGGTGCCCATGGCTCTGTCGCAGATCTGTTTGTATACCTTCTCTTCAAAGGAGAAGTAGTTGTGGGTTAGAATAAAGTCACTAAGGTACACGAGGAATGAGGTAGTGGGTTTGGAGTCTGAAGAACAGTGGGAAAGGTAGTGTTCAATTCTGGTAAGACCATGGGCATGAAGGATATTGGTGAATAGGGAGGTGGTGAGTAGGGATCCAGAAGGTAGAGGGGTTGGGATGTTGGACACTCGTGAATGAAGTAGTTGGTATATGTGATGTGGAATGATAGATTACAGGGCAACTGGTTGGAGGTGTTAGTCAGTGAGGGCCAAAAGTCTTCCTGTGTGGCACAATAACCAGCCACATAGAGAATTATTGGGTTTGTGGATTTTATGGAGCATGTAGGAGATGAGTGTTGTAATCTCACCCTTCCACAATTTGTTGTTGTCACTACTATTGTCAATGGAATGGTCTCTTTTTTCCAAAACTATGAGAGGGGTAAGATTTAGAATAAACTTTCTACTGACCTTCTTTTCTCATAGTTGGCTCCAGATCTTCACGTCTAGAGGCTGATTCTTGAGGCTGACATGTCTGACATTTTATGTTTTCGTCATCCTAATTGACATAACTAACTTTGAAATAAGCCTGTGAATTTTTTTTTCTTCATGATAATTTATTCTCTCATATTTTTCTGTATGACACTGTCTTTTGAATTTTCACATTAACAAAGGCAAAATTACGTTGTTATTCCAAAAATATGATGTCTGCTTGTGTTTGTATATGTGTGGATGGATATGTGTGTGTGTGCGAGTGTATACCTGTCCTTTTTTCCCCCAAGGTAAGTCTTTCCGCTCCCGGGATTGGAATGACTCCTTACCCTCTCCCTTAAAACCCACATCCTTTCATCTTTCCCTCTCCTTCCCTTTTTCCTGACAAAGCAACCGTTGGTTGTGAAAGCTTGAAATTTTGTGTGTGTGTTTGTGTTTTTTTTTCTTTTATTGTGCCTATCTACCAGCGCTTTCCCGTTTGGTAAGTCATGGAATCTTTGTTTTTAATATAAAACATATATTGACCTATTCAAAATTCGAAAATATTTCTGGAATCGACTACTTCTCTTGAGGAAAATTTTTAATGCTAAGGAGGGTTTTCCTTTACAATACCCCATCAAAAAATTTTGAAATGATATGTTTACAATATTATCGACTACTTCTCTTGAGGAAAAGTAATGCTAAGGAGGGTTTTCCTTTACAATACCCCATCACAAAATTTGGAAATGATATGTTTACAATATTTTGTGACAGACTGTAAGGATGCCAAATGGTGTACAAAATGATGCTAAGAGACAGAATACAGATGTATAGAAGTATCTGATACATAACATATTACAGAAAACATACGAAAAATATCTACTATACAAGTCATAATTTATACATATATCAGGCAGGATATGGCATTCAGATTTTCAGATCTGTGGAACATTCTGTCACAAGACAAATTATACAAAATCAAAACTACAGCATTACAACACTAAACTATAGGAATAAGTGCAGAGACAATGTAAATTACTAGAATTACAAATTGCAAGTTTACATCTATGAAGTCACACCTTCAAAATCTTCAAAAGAGAAGAGAAAAAATTCAGAGCCTAAATGTACGACAAGTGAACAGACATGAAAAATTCACGATGACAGATACAGACCAGAAGAATACACTCAATCATGAGAAGAAATATTACACAAAGTCAGTAACCACATAAACCAGAGTATTTAAAGGTATGTTGACTCATGAAAGGTGAAAATAATTGAAAAAATAATAGGGCCTAAGCTTACGATGTTGGGATCGACCCATGAATCCAAACCACTCTGGGCACAGATCAGCAAAAATGTTTCAACACAACAAAATGAATAAAGTTCACAATCAAATATCAATAAGTTCAATCATATGTAAAGAATAATTATAGGAAGCATCTAGCCTCAATCAATAGTTGCATGGCATTCTTGAGTACACACAGTCGCGATGACCAGGGGCACCCAAAACACAGTTAAGCATGAAATGTCTGCTTGTGTCTGTGTCTGTGTATGTGTGGATGGATATGTGTGTGTGTACGAGTGTATACCTGTCCTTTTTTCCCCCTGAGGTAAGTCTTTCCGCTCCCGGGATTGGAATGACTCC